>NC_057800.1:629899620-629951370 GCF_018294505.1 Triticum aestivum | reverse complement strand
TCACGAATTTGGGGATAGAGAGGGCACAGAATGAGTTAAACTCGTTGACGCTTGATGCAATCTATTCGGCCCTGGACAAAATGAAGCAGCATGAGCTATGCGCTATTAGTGTTAGTCTTGTTAGTTACTGCGGCACTGCTTCCTTGTGCTATTGTGAATTGTCTCCATTTGAGTTTTGATTGGTTGAAATTGTGCAAGATTTCTCAGAGACCATACTGCTTGCTACCTTGCTGTTTATGGAGGCTGTATGGTTCCAGTTTCCAAGTAAATGTGGCAACCATGCAATGGCCTTGCGTGCAAATACTTCCATGTTTTTTCATACAAAATTGCCAACCCTTCAAAGAGTGGTAATGGTATAGCGTGTGTTTATAGGAGTTCACTAGTTGGGTGGCTAATATCTCTATTTTGTCTGCTAGTTGGGCGGCAAATCAGCACCTAGTGCCTAAACGCCAATTAGGTGGGCCTAGGAGGGATAAATTGGCCAGCAGGAAGGGTGTCATCTAGTGCCTGGTGGCCCTCTAGGTGCACTAGGCGGCTGACTTTTAGAACACTACCTTTCTCACAACATTACTTTTCATGTACTTAGGCTCCGTTCGGAGTCACTCCGCTCCGTCACTCCGCCGCGGAGCGGAGCGGCATACTGTAGAAATACGGAGAGCGGCAAACAGAGCGCTCCGTGCGCTCCGCTCCTTGGTGACGGAGCGGTGGATTTCCGAACACAGCCTTATTGTCAGTAAATCTGTCGCACAGAATTGACAATGGCTAAGCAAATTTTTTTTTGATAGAAATGGAAATTTTATGTCCTAGATGGTCGGATAGGTGCCATTAGATTTACAGGTGCTAAATCTTTCTCTCAAGATAGTTAGGAAGTTGTAGAGCCTTCCCTCCGCAGTATGTAAAACTGTTGACCCTTCTTTTAAATGTAATGGCTCGTAGGTGTAATGCATATTCTCGAAAGCTTATTCTGTCCTGTTTTGGTAAATTTTATCTCTTCAGTATGTTCCATTGATGCTGCAATATGTTATTTTAATTAATTCTTATTAGGCTTGTTGACCGACTTTATTTCACTCCTATCTTGATGTGCAGTTATCTTTGTTCTGTTGTGCCAATGGTGTACCAAGGGCCTTGAGAACATGTTTCAGCATGAATAATTAGTTGATAACAGTTGGATACTTGGATTGCAGCATATTCTGCTAAGTGCTTTTCATGTGGCTACTTTGCTTATGACCAATTGGATATGATCCGCTACCAGCTATACAGTGGACGGATATTCCTGGAATTCTCATGCATCACCTTATTCTGCTCATTTGCTTTACGCCGGCTCTGTATCGGAATGAGACAATCAACTACCTGATTCACACTCTTCTGTGCGAGGTACATATATATCTTCTCATATTTCCTGGCATTTTATTTTGTTGACAAAGTTGGTTTACTTGGTCACTTCATATAGTTTGTCTTATCATTTGCCATGGGGTTACTGTTTACCCAGTTTGCCTTGAGAGAATCCTTTCCTTGCACTTATAAGTTGCATTGCACCTAAATTGTGACCAACAGACCATCTTAGTGGCCTTTGATGTAAATCAGTAAACTAGCATTGCTTTCCAACTCAGGATTGCGAGCTGCTGGCACAAGCATGTCCATAGCCGGTAGATGGCCACATTAATAAGTTGCAGCCCAATATTGAAGTAAATGAGGATACAAAGAGAACGTACAGAAGACCTTGCACTTTATCAATTCATCACAATTTAGGACAAATAATATGGTCAGTCCATTCAGTATGACCTTGTGAGGCTAACTGTTTTGATTGCCCAGCTGGTCTTTGAACCACTCAATAGTGGCCATTGCAGTTTCTTCTTCAAGTTCACTAACATTGCTAGAATACAATATTTGGAGGTCTTGCACGGGTCGACGCATCACATTGCTAGAATAGAATATTAATGAGGCATTGATGTCTCATTTTAATAACATCGGTACTGTAATCAGTGGGCAAGGTGTACATTTGGTTGCAGCAACTAATCTGAAGTTAGTAGGTATACACTTTTCTTTCACTTGTGAGTATTTGTACTATGGAAGGTCTGGGTACATTGTACCAAGGAAATACTAAATGTCAGCAAAAATAGGAGCACATTTTACCCTGGAAGCACTAATGCCAGCTAAAAAATTGTGAGTCGATATTTTACCCGAACACTAAATTTCAGGAAAAAATGTGACTACATTGTACCATGGAAATACTAAAATGTCAGTTAAAAAAGTAGGTCTCGCCGGGATTTGAACCCAGGTTGCCAGATTCAAAGTCTGGAGTGCTAACCACTACACTACGAAACCATTTGTTGAGTGTGGTACACTGATTGTGATATTTCTGTCATTTGGTTTACAGCCAGAATATTTGCCTTAACTTGATGGTTCCTGTTAATTTTCCTTCCCTTTTTTGACTTATTCCATTTGCCACTTGGCAGCTAAATGGAGCAAGGAACACCTGACGATTACCTTCTTTTTCCAATAAATTTTAGCCGAAGGCTCCATAGCATGGTCATTGAGCTGCTATTAGGATTTACTAGGTGTTTAGTGTTTGTTTGGTGTTTTCTCTTCTTCATCATTAAGCTTCAAGGATATATATTATGCACTTAAGAACACACAACATATGAGAGGAGATGCATTGGGAGAACCATTGGATAACAAAATTTATCTAGCTTCATCATGATTAGTCAGTAGTGGGTTTTCCACAATTTGTTCTATGGACCTTAAAAAATAAGCACATGGAAAAACACTGTTACTATTAGCACCACCCTTGTTGTGGTAGGGTCACCCTTTTTACACATCTCAGATATCTCACTTCTGTGGATCAGCAGTTCAGTTCAGCCTTTACTGTAAGCAGTGTGGAAGGGATACATTTGGTTGCAGCGTCCAGCGACTAATCTGAAGTTAGTAATATAGGTCCTGGATGTGCCTTTCTTGATAGTTTACTGTAAATTTTGTCAAGGTTATAGTCACACCAATGTAAATCAGAAGACAGAGGTATGTTTCAAGTGCTATTAGCCTCTAGACTGAGTATTTGTACCATGGAAGGTCTTGGTACATTGTACAAGGGAAATACTAAATGTCAGCAAAAGTAAAAGTATATTCTACCCTGGAAACACTAAATGTCAGCAAAAATTTCGAGTCAATATTTTTTCCTGAATACTAAATGTCATAAAAAATGTGAACCCAGGTATTGGTACATTGTACAAGGGAAATACTAAAATGCCAGCTAAAAAAGTAGGTCTCGCCGGGATTTGAACCCAGGTCGCCAGATTCAAAGTCTGGAGTGCTAACCACTACACTATGAAACCATTTGTTGAGTGTGATCCACTGATGGTTATATTTCTGTAATTTGGGTTACAGACAAAATATTGTTTCTTTGCTCGATGATTCCTGTTAAATTTCCTTCCCTTTTCCCAGACTTGCTTCTGTTTGGCACTTGGCAGCTAAATGGAGAAAGGAATATCCGACGAAGAGGAGAGGAGGGGCTAGCCGGCTAGCGTGTGGACGGGTGCGGCTCTCGGCTCGCCATGACGGAAGACGGGATGCCGCCCCGTCGCGCCGGCGCGGGCGACATGAGCACCTTCTTCCGCTGCGACGCTAGTGCTGTGGGCCGTGTCGGTGGGGTTTGAGATCGGCGTGCGGGGCCGCCGTGGCCGCCGGCTTCGCCTTCTTCCAGGCCGCCAACACGGCCGTCCGCGCCACTCTTCGTGAACACTGCCTTCCCGCTTCTCCACTCCCCCCTCACTTCGGCCTCAGGTCTGGTCCCTCTCTCTGTTTCACCCCCTCTCCGAATCCTCACATTTCGCCCTGTAGCTTTTCCCATACATGCGCTTTGGGTTAATCGACTAGAAGAAAGCGTACGTCAGTTGACTTCAAGCATTTCACGAATTTGGGGATAGATAGGGTGCGGCAGATTAATCAGTTGGTAAACTTGTTGATGCTTGATGGAATTTGTTCGACCCTAGAGTCCTGAACAAAAGGGAGCAGCATGAGTTATTTACTCAGAGTTAGTCTTGTTAGTTACTGCGATACTGCTTCCTTGTGCTGTCGAGAATTGTCTCCATTTGAGCTTTGATTGGTTGAAATTGTGCAAGATTTCTCAAAGCCCATATTGCTTGCTACTCCCTCCGTCCCATAATGTAAGACATTTTTTTACACTACACTAGTGTCAAAAAACGTCTTACATTATGGGACGGAGGGAGTAGTTTATAGCATGTTCGACTTCTAGAGGTTGTCTGGTTCCAACTTCCAAGTAATGTGGCAACCATGCAATGGCCTTGCGTGCAGATACATCCATGTTTTTCATACAAAATTGCCAACCCTCCAAAAGAAAGGTAATGGTATAAAGTGTATTTAGAGCTTGGACGGCAAATATCTCCATTTTGTCTTCTAGTTGGCCCTAGTGCCTAAACACCAATTAGGTGGGCCTAGGAGGGACAAAATGGCTAGCAGGAAGGGTGTCACCTAGTGCCTGGGGGCCCTCTAGGTGCACTAGGTGGGTGACTTTTAGAGCACTACCTTTCTCACAACATTACTTCTCATGTACCACTACTTCGCAGGTACTCACTCTGTCTCAAAATGTAAGACATTTTTTTGATACAAAGGGAGTATAAAAACATCTTATATTTTGAGACAGAGGGAGTACTTATTACCAGTAAATCTGTCGCACAGAATTGACAACGAATAAGCAAAAAGATAGAAATGGAAATTTTATGTCCTAGACGGTCGGATATGTGCCATTAGATTTAGAGGTGCTGTTCTTTCTCTCAAGATAGTTAGGAAGTTGTAGAGCCTTCCCTCCGCAGTATGTAAAATTGTTGATCCTTCTTTTAAATGGATGACTCGTAGGTGCACTGCATATTCTCGAAAGCTTACTATGTCTCTTTTTGGTAAACATTTATCTCTTTAGTTTGTTCCATTGATGCTGCCATATGTTATTAATTCTTAGGCTTGTTGATCGACTTTATCTCACTCCTATCTCTGGTTTGCAGTTATCTTTAGGCGTACAAGGGCCATGAGAAATGTTTCAGCATGAAGAATTAGTTGGTAGCAGTTGGATTGGAGCATATTCTGCTCTGTGCTTTTCGTGTGGCCACGTTGCTTATGGCCAATTGGATATGCTCCGCTACCGACTATACAGTGGATAGATTCCTGGAATTCTGCTGCATCACCTTATTCTGCTCATTTGCTTTACGCTAGCTCTGTATCGGAATGTGACAATCAACTACTTAATTCTCACTCTTCTATGCGAGGTACATATGTCTCTTCTCATATCTTCTGGCATTTAATTTTGTCGACAAAGTTGGTTTACTTGGTCACTTCAAATAGTTTTTTGTCTTATCATTTGGCATGGGGCTATTATTTACCCAGTTGTCATTTGAGGAATAGGTGTGTACTCAAGAGAGAATCCTTTTCTTGCACTTATAAATTGTGTTGCACCTAAATTGTGACCAATAGACCATCTTAGTGGTCTGTGATGTAAATCAGTACACTAGCATTGCCTTTCCAACTTAGGATTGCGAGCTGCTGTCACAAGCATGTCCATACTCGGTAGATGGCCACATTAACAAGTTGTAGCCCAAAATTTATTGCAGTAAACCTGTTACCGGAATGATTATACAAAGAGAACGTAGAGAAGACCTTTCACTTATCATTACAATTTGGAGCAAATGACATGGGCGGTCCATTCAGTATGACCTTGAAGGTTAACTGTTTTGATAGCCCAGCTGGGCCTTAAACCACTCGATAATGGCCATTGCAGTTCCTTCTTCATGTTCACTAACATTGCTAGAATACAATATTTTGAGTTCTTGCACGGGTCGGCGCATCACATTGCTAGACTAGAATATTAATGAGGCATTCATGTCTCACTTTAAGAACAACGGTATCGAAATAAGTAGTTCAGTTCAGTCTCCACTGTAATAAGTGGGGAAGGTGTACATTTGGTTGCAGCGACTAATCTGAAGTTAGTAGGTATACACTTCTCTTTCACTTGTGAGTATTTGTATGTTCTGGGTACATTCTACCAAGGAAATACTAAATGTCAGCAAAAATAGGAGTACATTCTACCCCGGAACACTAAATGTCAGCTGGAAAATCGTGAGTTGATATTTTTTCCGAATACTAAATGTCCAGAAAAAAATGTGAGTGCATTGTACCATGGAAATACTTAAATGTCAGCTAAAAAAGTAGGTCTCGCCGGGATTCGAACCCAGGTCGCCAGATTCAAAGTCTGGAGTGCTAACCACTACACTACGAAACCATTTGTTGAGTGTAGTACACTGATGGTTATATTTCTGTCATTTGGCATACAGCTAGAATATTTTCCTTTACTTGATGGTTCCTTTTAAATTTCCTTCCCCTTTTTTGGACTTACTTCCATTTGCCACTTGGCAGCTAAATTTATCCGACAAATACCTTTTTTAAAAAATTTAGCCAAAATATCCATTGTGTGGGTACGATAATTTTGTCTCATTGAGCTGCTATTAGGTGTTTAGTGTTTGTTTGGTGTTTTTTCTCCTCTCTCTTTTTTTTTGACTGAAAGACTATAAGGGAGGCCCCTACAGTATAATTGGTGCAACAAACCCTGGGTGGGTGTGAAGGCATCAACCCCTTCCCACCACTAGGCTATGCCTTAATCTGCTTATTAAGCTTCAAGGATATATATTATGCACTTAGCACACAACATATGAGAGGAGATGCATTGGGACAACCATTGGATAACAAAATGTATATAGCTTCAACATGATTAGCCAGTAGTGGATTTTCCACAACTTATTCTATAGCACCTTAAAAAATAAGCACATGGCAAAAGCATTGTTTCTATTAGCACTGTTGTCGTCGTGGTTGAGTCGCCCTTCTTAACGTCTCCGATATCTCACAACTATGGTCAGTAGTTGTAACCATACATTCCCCTGCACCTCTTCCATCTAGCTCACTGCCTGCCGCTATCATCTCATCTTACCGCTCTGACTATCCTAGGGCTGAATCTGCGCTTAACTGGTCCACCCCCTTCGACAATTTTACGACAGAGGTAATGCCGACTTAGCAACGAAGTTGTAGCTCAAACTTTATTGCAATAAACCTGTTGCCGGAATGATGATACATGGAGAACATAGTGAAGACATTTCCCATCCTTAGTTCCTTACAATTTGGAACATGTGGTCGGCATTTAGTATGACCTTGAAGGTTAATTGTTTCAATTGTCCATCTTGGCTTTCAACCACTCACTATTGGCCTTTGCAGTTCGTTTTCCATGTTCACATACATTGCTAGAATACAAGATTTTGAGCTCTTGTACATATCCGCATCAGATTGCTAGAATAGAATGTTTATGAGGCATTGATGTCCCATTTTAAGAACAAGGGTATGAGCATCTATTGAAATAAGTAGTTCAGTTCAGTTTCCACCATAAGCAGTGGGGAAGTGGCACATTTGATTGCAGCGTCTAATCTGAAGTTAGCAAGCATAGGTACCGAATGTTCCTTTCTAGATAGTGTACTGTAAATTTTGGCGAGGTTATAGTCACACCAATGTAAATCAGAAGACAGAGGTATGTTTCAAGTTTTATTAGCCTCTAGACTGAGTATTTGTACCATGGAAGCTCTGAGTACATTGTATACCAGGGAAATACTAAATGTTAGCAAAAATAGGAGTACATTCTACCCTGGAAGCACGAAATGTCAGCTAAAAATTGAGAGTCAATATCTTTCCCAAATATTGAATGTCATAAAAATGTGAGTATATTGTACCATGGAAACACTAAAATGCCAGCTCAAAAAGTAGGTCTCGCCGGGATTCGAACCCAGGTTGCCAGATTCAAAGTCTGGAGTGCTAACCACTACACTACGAAACCATTTGTTGAGTGTGACTCACTGATAGTTATATTTCTGTCATTTGGCTTGCAGACAAAATATTGTTTCTTTACTCGACGCTTACTCTTAAATTTCCTTCTGTTTTTTTGGATTTGCTTCCGGTTGCCACTTGGCAGCTAAATGGAGCAAGGAATATCCGATGAATCTCTTTTCTTTCAATTCATTTTAGCCAAAGGCTCCATTGCGTGGGTACGTTCATTTTGTGCCGTTGAGTTGCTATTATGATTTTTCTTTTGAGAAAACGCAAAAGACTTGCGTTTCTTTGAATTGAAAAGAGTGAGTTTGTTACAGCCTCCTAGGAGGAGCTATTACAGTCAGGGATCAAAATCAGTGGACGTCCCAGGTTTGTGGTAGGATGACACGCAGGCCACGGGCGCCAGCTCTTGCCCAGAGTGTAGCTTCATCCTTGATCCGCGCGGTCAGTAAGTTGGTCGATGGGGTCGTGCCGTTAAACACGCAGTCGTTGCGATGCTTCCAGGTCATCCAAGGGATCAGCAGAGTAGCGGTGGTAAGGCCCTTTTGCATGGGCTTTGGCGTGTTCCGCCGCGCCGAGCGCCACCACTCGGACAGGGATTCCTCGCTGGAGGGCGCGCTGCATGGCAGGCGTAGCCAGGACAGGATCTCGTGCCACACTTGTCTGGAGAAGGGGCATTCCAGGAATAGATGCCGGATCGATTTGGGCTCCTGGTCACAAAGCGAACAGCGAGGGGGATGCGGCAGTCCGCGACGAGCAAGGCGATCAGCCGTCCAGCAACGCCCCATGTGAGCGAGCCAATGGAAGAACTTGACACGCGGAGGTGCCCAGCCTTTCCAGTTCAGTTTCCATGCGGGGCAGGAGATCGAGCCTTGGAAGGTGGCGAGGTAGGCGGATGGCACCGTGTAAGTACCTGCTGCATTCCACTTCCAATGCAGGCGATCCGGCTCGGCGGTGAGCGTGATGTGCTCGACCGCACGCCAGGTGAGTAGGTACTGGCCGATCTCGCGGATGCCGAGGGTGCCCTGGATGTTTGATGCCCATTGGTGCGCTTGCAGGCCGTTTGCCACGGTCCTGCTCTTGCGGCGATGCTTCGGGATGAGGGCATGAAGCTGTGGCGCTAGTTCCGAGATGGAGCAGCCGTTGAGCCATCGGTCCTCCCAGAACAGCGTGCGCTGGCCGTTGCCGAGGATCATGGTGGTGGACGCGAAGAAGGCGCGCTCCGCCGCACTGAATTGAAGGTCGAGGCCAGACCATGCCTGGTTGTCATCTGTGCGGGCAAACCAAAGCCATCTGGTACGCAAGGCCAGGCCCGTGCGCTCCAAGTCATGCACTCCGAGCCCACCAAGGCGAGTTGGGCGGCAGACGCGTTGCGAGTTGACGTGACAGTGGCCGCCGTGTGCCTTCGTGCGGCCCATCCATAGGAATCCTCGTTGGATTTTTTCCAGGAGTTTGAGGATCTTCTTTGGCGGCGTGAGCACTAGGAGCTGGTGGATGGGGATCGTGCTTAGCACCGATTTGACGAAGGCAAGGCGTCCAGCCTTGTTCATAAGATGTGCCTTCCAGGTGGGGAGTTTTCCAGCTGTTTTGTCGACGAGGGGCTGTAGTTGTGCAGCGGTTCGGCGTCCAAGGGTCAGCGGGATCCCCAGGTAGGTGACGGGCAGCGCCACGGTTAGGCAGGTTGGCGATGGCCGGGGCAGCCATGTCACCGTCGCATCTGATCAGCGTGGATGTGCTCCTCTGGAAGTTCACCCTTAGGCCTGACGCTCGGCCAAATAGCTGCATGATTTCTTGGACGGCGAGTGTGTCACGCGTCGAGGGGTGGCAGAAGAGAATGACATCGTCCGCATACAGCGAGAGTACGGGTAGCGCCCGGTGGGGGTGCAGTTTTTGTAGCACGTTGAGCTCGGCAGCGCGGCGAAAAAGGCGTCCCAATGTGTCGACAGCAAGCATGAAGAGCTGTGGCGATACCGGATCACCTTGACGAAGCCCACAGCGGTGCCAGATCGCTGGTCCCGACGCACCATTGAGGAGGACCTTTGTGCTTGCCGACGATAGGAGAATGGCGATCCAGCCGAGGAAACGGTCGCTGAAGCCATATCGACGCAAGACCTCAAAGAGGAATGGCCAGGACATAGAATCGAATGCCCGCGCAAGGTCAAGCTTCAGGAGGATGCGCGGGGCGCCCAATTGGTGGAGAAGACGGGTTGATTGTCGGACAAGCACGAAATTGTCGTGTAGGCTTCGTCTTGGGATGAAAGCGTTCTGGATGGGGCTGACCAACTCATTCAGCTTGGGCGCTAGGTGGAGGGACATCACCTTTGCGAAAAATCTTGGCGACGAGGTGGATTAGGCTGATGGGCATGTAATCGCCGAGCCCGGCTGCATCGGAACGCTTTGGGATCAGCGTGAGCAGCACTTGGTTCAGGCAGCTGAATCCCCGTCCACGTAGCGCGTAGAGCTGCTGGAAGACGCGGACGTAGTCATGCTTCACAATAGGCCAGCAGGAGCGTAGGAATTCTGCGGTGAAGCCATCCGGGTCGGGCGCTTTGCGCGCCGGCAATCGCTTGACAGCCTGCCAAATCTCCTCTTCGCCAAAGGGGGGGTCCAGGTCATCGAGGAGGAGGGGGCTGTGGTCAGATATGACCGAAGCCAAGCATCGTAGGTGGCACTCGCCATGCTGCTCTTCCCAATCCGCGGTGCATAGGACGCGATCAAGGTGGACCAGGGTTGGCGGGGTCTGCTCATTTGACCAAGTGTAGCGCCGGCCGTTTAGGTATACCTCCATGAGGGTGAGGTCATTGATGACCCGTCGGAAGCGCCCCATCATGCGGTGGTTGAGGTTTCCATTGTTCTTATCCTCGTTGCGATAGATCAGGTTAAAATCACCGCAAAGCATCCATGGGCCAGCACAGTTGGATCGGACATCGCGGATTTCTTGGAGGAACGCGATCTTGTCGTTGTCATGTTGCGACCCATAGACGATAGTGAGCCACCAGGGGTTGGCGCTGTGGGGGGTCGACACCTGGGCGGACAACGTGTTTGCGGTGAGCGAGTGATTGCTGATCGTCACCAATGAGCACTTCCAGGCCAGCAGAATACCGCGGCGGGTGCCGATCGCAGGCAAGTATGCGTAGTCGTCAAAGTCCGAGCCAAGTGTCTCAAGGACAGTAGACAAGCCGATCAACTCCATTTTAGTTTCCTGGAGGCAGACAACAGATGCGTTCGTGGATACAATGAGCGGCCGGATTGCAGTGCGCCGGGTGCGAGCGTTGAGGCATCGCACGTTCCATATTATGATCTTCAGGTCGTGATCCATGAAAGCATGATCGACGAGGGAGGGGTGGGCACGCAATCAGGCCTCGATTGGGCTGCCGTTGATCACCGTGGTGATCGGCATCGCGGATGGGTCAGCGGGGAGCTCGCGACCGACAAGGGCAGCGATGGCTGCAAGAACTGTCTTGGGGATCGGCGCGGCGAACAGGTTGTCGTAGGCCTTCATTGCTTCCGGGGTGATTGGCTCGTCAACCCCAACAATGCCCAGAGTGCGCAGCAGCTGAACCTGCGCGCGGCGCTCGACAGTGGGTGGTGCAGCCGCCTTGGTCTTTGCTGCGGTCGTAGATCGGCCACGCTGCGGCGGCGCGAAGTTGAGCGGTTGCCGGCGTTGCTTGCGGCCTGGGGTGGGAAGGACAGGGTTAAGCTGCCTAGTGGCTGCGGCAAGGAAGTCGCCCACGGTCCAGTTACTCGTCGTGGTAGCACTCGGTCGGCAGCGCAGCCGCCTTGGTCTTTGCTGCGGTCGCAGATCGGCCACGCCGCGGCGGCGCGAAGTTGAGCGGCTGCCGGCGTTGCTTGCGGCCTGGGGTGGGAAGGACAGGGTTAAGCTGCCTAGTGGCCGCGGCAAGGAAGTCGCCCACGGTCTAGTTACCCGTCGTGGTAGCACTCGGTCAGCAGCGACGAAGCGTGACTAGGGGTGAGGCGAAGCGGGCCACGCTCCGCACGATGGGTGTGGGCGATGCAGGGCGTATGTCCTCGATGGCCGGGTCAGCGGCAACCGTACCCAGGAGCGGAGGCGGCCTGGGCAAGATCCGCACGGGATCATGGGCCATCGAAGCGGTAGCGACTGGGAGGCCCAACACATCGGCGTCAGGAGCCTGCAGTGTATTGTCGAGGCCTGGGGTGCGCTCTGGCGCGGTGGTGTGGGTGTGCCGCGTCTCTTCCCGTGTATCGTCCCGCGCAGCATCGATGCGGTCAGGGGATCGGTCCTCGGGATGGGTGTTGGTGTGGACAGGGGCGGCAGGAACTGATGTAGAGAAAGTAGCGCTTTGTCCCGACAACGGGTCAGCAGCAGCATCAGCCTCTGGAGCGGATGGGGGTGGGCGCACTTCTGGTTGTGAGTCGAGGACCTCGCTGCATGAGGACAGGCTGTCTGGATCCCTAGGCGCGCAACGATTGGGGGAGGGCGATCTCGAATCAACTGTGGCGCCCGTCTGGATGCATGGCGACAGGAGAGGCGCGGTCGTGGCGGGTCCGGCCTCTGAGGTGGGAGGGCCCGGCATCAACGCCAGGGAGCCAGTTGGCGAAGCGACGTGCGCGTCAGCCCGTTGGGGTGATCCTGTCGGCCTGGGATCCGCAGCCGTGGTGGGCCCGGCTTCTGGGGTGGGAGTGCGCCAGTGCCAGGGAGCCATTTGGCGATGCGACGTGTGCGTCGGCCCGTAGGGGTGATCCTGTCGGCCTGGGATCTGCAGCCGTAGCAGCTTCGGCAATCGCAGCCGCAATCCTTGCGCGCTTTTTCTTTCCTCCTCTCTTTCCTCTTTTGGCTTTGTGACGAGAGTGTCGGGCGTCGTCATGGGAGGTGGGCCAAGCGTCCATGCACCGGGCTGTTGACTGTACGGGCGGTGGCGTTTGTGCGCACACGGCGGTGCAGGCTCCGGACCAGAGATCGGCGACGGCAAGGCCGTCCGCGCGGTGCTGGCCACGGAGGTGCGTCCAGCCGGCGGCGTCGACGGCCATGCCGTCGGCGTGTCCCTCCGGTGCTGCGGCAGTACGGCGGCGCTTGCGGCCACGGCGGCGCTTGCGGCCGGCGTCGGCGCCGGCGTCATCAGCCTCGTGCCCGTCTCCCTCCCCATCCGGGCAAGCTGCATGACCAGTGAGGGCGCGAGCTCGGTCGACGTCGGAGCAGACGAGGGCGATGGCGATGGGATACATGAGGGTGGTGACCGTAGGGGCGGAGGAGGTCATCACAACTGCGGGAGTCGTGGCTGGAGATGAGGCATCGTCGGCAGCGAATGTCATTGGTTCAGTCGCGGACGCGGTGGCGGGGGTCGAGGCAGCGGAAGCAGAGCCCGACGAGCTCTTCGGGGGATGGGCTGCGCTGGCGCCGCGGCGACGGGCTCAGCTCAGGCTCACGGTGAGGCCGACGTCGGTTCCTGCGGCGCGGCTGTTGGTAGCTGTCGGCGTCCACCGTGGCTCCGTGCGAGACGCGATGCACCTCCGAGCGGGGCCCGAGGCGGGCAGAGGCAGGCAGCCTGGGGGCCGCCGGCGCGGGAACCACGTCGCGGACGGGCGGAGCCGGTGGTGGTGTGCGAGCGACGTCCTGGTAGGAGCGAGGGGGAGACGCGCTGTCGGACCCGGACTCAGACCAGCGGCTGTCACCGGAGGAGACGCGCTCGCCGGAGAGGGAGTGGGTGGGGGAGGGGGCGCCATGGCAGGGCGAGGGAGGAGGGCTACCGGCGTGGAGTCGATGGCGGCGGGGCTGGTGGAGAGGGGAGCGGGAGGAGCGCTAGGAGCGGAGTCATTCCAACTGAAAAAACCTCCTGCTATTAGGATTTACCAGGTATGAGGTACAATATGTTGGAAAAAGTAACATGGTCGATACATTCTGTGTGGCCTTGAAGGATAATTGTTTTGATTGCCAGATGTGCTTTCAACCACTCACTAGTGGCCATTGCAAAGTTCCTTCTTCATGTTCAATCACATTGCTAGAATACAATATTTTGAGTTTTGGAATGGGACTGCAACACATTGCTAGAATAGAAAATTAATAAGCTATTGATGTTCCATCTTAAGACATGAGTATACACATCTATGGAAATAAGTAGTTCAGTTCGGCCTCCACCATAAGAAGTGGGCAAGGGATACGTTCGGTTGCAGTGATTAATCTGAAGTTTGTGGTTATAGGTCCTGACTGTGCCTTTATTGATAGTGTACTGTAAATTCTGGCAAGGTTATAGTCATACCAATATAAATCAGAAGACGGGTGTTTTAAGTGATATTAGCCTCTAGACTGAGTATTTGTACCATGGAAGGTCTGGGTACATTGTACCAGGGGAATACTAAATGTCGGGAGTGGAGTACATCCTACCGTGGAAACACTAAATGTCAGCAAACAAAATTGTGAGTCGATATTTTTCCCCAATACTAAATGTCATAAAAACATGTGAGTACATTGTACATGGAAATACTATAATGCCACTAAAAAAGTAGGTCTCGCAGGGATTCGAACCCAGGTCGCCAGATTCAAAGTCTGGAGTGCTAACCACTACACTACGAAACCAATTGATGGGTGTGATCCACCGATGGTTATATTTCTGTCATTTTGCTTACAGACGAAATATTGTTCTTTACTCGATGCTTCCTGTTATATTTCCTTCTGCCTTGTTGGACTAGTTCCGATCGCTACTTGGCAGCTCAATGGAGCAAGGAATATCTGATGAATGACTTATTTTCTCTTCTCTTTTCAATTCATTTTAGCTAAATACTTCATTGCATGGATATGTCATTTTGTCTCGTTGATTGCTATAGGATTTACTAGGTGCTTGAGGTATGATAATTTGGAATAAGTAATATAGTCTGTCCATTCAGTATGACCTTGAGGGATAATTGTTTTGATTGTCCAGCTGTGCTTTCAACCACTCGCTAGTGGCCATTGCAGTTCCTTCTTCATGCTCATTTTGACTGTACGGGTTTGCATCACATTGCTAGAATGGAATATTAGTGAGGCATTGATGTCCCATTTTAAGAACAAGGGTACGTGCATCTAGGGAAATAAGTAGTTCAGTTCAGTCTCCAGCGTAAGTAGTTGGGAAGGGGTACGTTTGGTTGCAGCTACTAATCTGAAGTTAGTAACTACGGGTACTGAATTTGCCTTTCTTGATAAAAGTCATCTCGGTGCACATAGCTCCCGCTTGCGCAGGGTCCGGGGAATTTGCCTTTCTTGATAGTGAAATGTAAATTTTGGCTATAGTCACACCAATGTAAATCAGAAGACAGAGGTATGTTTCAAGTGTTATTAGCCTCTATACTGTGAGTATTTGTACCATGGAAGCTCTGAGTACATGTACCAGGAAAATACTAAATGTCAGCAAAAATAGGAGTACATTCTACACTGGAAACAATAAATGTCAGCAAAAAATGAGAGTCAATATTTTTCCCAAATACTAAATGTCATAAAAAAATGTGAGTACATTGTATCATGGAAACACTAAAATGCCAGCTAAAAAAGTAGGTCTCTCCGGGATTCGAACCCAGGTCGCCAGATTCAAAGTCTGGAGTGCTAACCACTACACTACGAAACCATTTGTTGAGAGTGACTCACTGATGGTTATATTTCTGTCATTTGGTTTGCAGACAAAATATTGTTTCTTTTTTTTGAGGAAAAAAATATTGTTTCTTTACTCGACGCTTCCTCTTAAATTTCCTTCTGTTTTTTTGGATTTGCTTCCGGTTGCAACTTGTTAGCTAAATGGAGCAAGGAATTTCTGATGAATGACTTATTTCTCTTTTCTTTTCAATTCATTTTAGCCAAAGGCTCATTGCCTGGGTACGATCATTTTGTGTCAGTGAGTTGCTCTTAGGATTTACTAGGTGTATGCGGTACAATAATTTGGAAAAAGTAGTATGGTCGATACATTCTATATGGCCTTGAAGATAATTGTTTTGATTGCCAGATGTGCTTTCAACCACTCACTAGTGGCCATTGCAGTTCCTTCTTCATGTTCAATCACCTTGCTAGAATACAATATTTTGAGTTCTTGTATGGGTCTGCAACACATTGCTAGAATAGAATATTAATAAGCCATTGATGTTCCATCTTAAGAACATGGGTATGCGCATCTATGGGAGTAAGTAGTTCAGTTGGGTCTCCACCATAAGAGTGGGGAAGGGATATGTTCGGTTTGCAGTGACCAATCTGAAGTTTGTGGCTATAGGTACTGAATGGGCCTTTATTGATAGTGTACTGTAAGGTTATAGTCACACCAATATAAATCATGAGACAGGGATGCTTTAAGTGTTATGAGCCTCTAGACCGGAGTATTTGTACCGTGGAAACACTAAATGTAAGGGAAAAAAATTGTGAGTCAATATTTTTCCCTAATACTAAATGTCATAAAATAATATGAGTACATTATACATGGAAATAATAAAATGCCAGCTAAAAAAGTAGGTCTCGCCGGGATTCCAACCCAGGTCGCCAGATTCAAAGTCTGGAGTGCTAACCACTGCACTACGAAACCATTTGTTGAGTGTGATCCACGATGGTTATATATCTGTCATTTGGTTTACAGACAAAATATTGTTTCTTTACTCGATGCTTCCTGTTAAATTTCCTTCTGCCTTTTTGGACTAGTTCCGGTTGCCACTTGGCAGCTAAATGGAGCAAGGAATATCCAATGAGTGACTTATTTTCTCTTTTCTTTTCAATTCATTTTAGTTAAATACTTCATTGCATGGGTACGTCATTTTGTCTCGTTGATTGCTATAGGATTTACTAGGTGTTTGAGGTATGATAATTTGGAACAAGTAATATAGTCGGTCCATTCAGTATGACCTTGAAGGATATTTGTTTTGATTGGCCAGGTGTATGCCCATCTATGGGAATAAGTAGTTCAGTTGGGTCTCCAAATCATAAGAGTGGGGAAGGGATACGTTCGGTTTGCAGTGACCAATCTGAAGTTTGTGGCTATAGGTACTGAATGTGCCTTTATTGATAGTGTACTGTAAGGTTATAGTCACACCAATACAAATCAGAAGACAGGGATGTTTTAAGTGTTATGAGCCTCTAGACTGAGTATTTGTACCGCGGAAACACTAAATGTAAGCAAAAAAAGTTGCGACTTGATATTTTTCCCTAATAGTAAATGTCATAAAAAATATGAGTACATTATACATGGAAATACTAAAATGCCAGCTAAAAAAGTAGGTCTCGCCGGGATTCAAACCCAGGTCGCCAGATTCAAAGTCTGGAGTGCTAACCACTACACTACGAAACCATTTGTTGAGTGTGATCCACGATGGTTATATATCTGTCATTTGGTTTACAGACAAAATATTGTTTCTTTACTTGATGCTTCCTGTTAAATTTCCTTCTGCCTTTTTGGACTAGTTCCGGTTGCCACTTGGCAGCTAAATGGAGCAAGGAATATCCGATGAGTGACTTATTTTCTCTTTTCTTTTCAATTCATTTTAGCTAAAATACTTCATTGCATGGGTACATCATTTTGTCTCGTTGATTGCTATAGGATTTACTAGGTGTTTGAGGTATGATAATTTGAAACAAGTAATATAGTCGGTCCATTCAGTATGACCTTGAAGGATGATTGTTTTGATTGGCCAGGTGTGCTTTCAACTACTCGCTAGTGGCCATTGCAGTTCCTTCTTCATGCTCACTCACATTGCTAGAATACAAGTTTTTGAGTGTACGGGTCTGCGTCACATTGCTAGAATAGAATATTAATGAGGCATTAATGTCCCATATTAAGAACAAGGGTACGCGCATCTAGGCAAATAAGTAGTTCAGTTCAGTCTACAGCGTAAGTAGAGGGGAAGGGGTACGTTCGGTTGCAACTACTAATCTGAAGTTAGTGACTATAGGTACTGAATTTGCCTTTCTTGATAAAAGGGCAGCTCAGTGCACCTAACTCCTGCTTGTGCAGGGTCCAGGGAATTTGCCTTTCTTGATAGTGAAATGTAAATTTTGGCGAGGCTATAGTCACACCAATGTAAATCAGAAGACACAGAGGTATGTTTCAAGTGTTATTAGCCTCTAGACTGTGAGTATCTGCAGCATGGATGGTCTGGGTACATTGTACCAGGGAAATACTAAATGCCGGCAAAAACAGGAGTGCATTCTACTCTCACAATATTTTTCTCCAGTACTAAATGGCATAAACATGTGAGTACATTGTACCATGGAAAAACTAAAATGCCAGCTAAAAATGTAGGTCTCGCCGGGATTCGAACCCAGGTCGCCAGATTCAAAGTCTGGAGTGCTAACCACTACACTACGAAACCATTTGTTGAGTGTGATCCACTGATGATTATATATCTTTCATTTGGCTTACAGACAATATTGTTTCTTTACATTCTTATTAAATGTCCTACTGTCATTTTGGACTTGCTTCTGGTTGCCACTTGGCAGCTAAATGGCGCAAGGAATATCCGATGAATGACTTATTTACTTTTTTCTTTTCATTTTATTTTAGCCAAAGGCTCCATTGCGTGGGTACGATCTTTTTGTCTCATTGGGTTGCTATTAGGATTTACTAGGTGTTAGCATGCTAATTTGGAAAAAAGTAATGTGGTTGATCCATTCAGTATGACTTTGAAGGATTATTGTGTTGATGGGCCAGCTGTGCTTTCAACCACTCGCTAGTCACACCACACTGTAAGTGTGACGACCTGCGGGCGTCCCGTGTGACGCCGTATCCACCCACATAATTTATGTTGGATTAAGTAGGCTGCCCACATAGCTTAGGCGGGACTACGCGGGCTGCCGCATACCCACTTACTCCACAGCGATGTGAGCAGCAGTGGCAAGCTAGTCGCAGTACAGAACAGTGTCCATAGGCTATAACTTGAGTAGTACAAAGATGCACCGCCGGTGAGCTCTCCTGCCTGCTATGACTTATACTCTGCCGGTCCTAACTTTCCTCTGACAGACTCCAACTATCACCAGGACTACTTATCCATGTACTAATGGTAGATGACTTATGCACTAGGATTTTAACTGAACAAATCTATTCTGCAGGATGAACATGGGAAGCCCTAATTGAATAGTGAGGAATAACATGGGAATAATTACTGCTATACTGTCTGCCTTCAGTTCTAGTCCATGCCGTGATTTCATACTGACAGACACAACTTTGTTTCGAGGATACAACTCACATCTGACAGGATTGATCCTTTTCTTCTATTCACGCTCTCATATGTGGAAGTAGACGGCGGCCCAGTGGAGGCCACGGCGGAGGTAATGCGGCGCAGGCCATGGCAGAGGTAGACGCCAGCGCTGCAGCAGCCATGGCAGCGCTGGATGGCAACATTGCGACGGCCAGCACGGAGGTAGAAGGCGGCACTGCGGTAGCCATGGTGGAGCATTGGAGCTGGACCGAGGCGTTGCGGTCAGAGGTACATGGCTGCATCATCGTCGCGGCTGTGAAAAGCGGGTTCGATGCGGGCGCCCGCCGAACAGCCCACATATCCCACATCTTCGGGCGCTCAACCCGTGGGTGTCCACGCACACATTATGTGGGTTTGGACGTGGGCACCACGGACAGCCCACATCCACATGCAGCCTGACTCGCTAGTGGCCATTGCAGTTGCTTCTTCATGTTCACTCGCATTGCTAGAATAGAATATTAATGTGGCATTGTTGTCCCTTTTTAAGAACTAGGGTATACGGCTATACGCATCTATGGAAATAGGTAGTTCAGTTCAATCTCCACCGTAAGCAGTGGCAAAGGGGTACGTTTGGTTGGAGCTACTAATCTGAAATTAGTAACTGTAGGTCGTGAATGTGCCTTTTTTGAAAGTGTACAATATTTTGAGTTTTTGCACAGTGGCTCCTTCAGTCTGAAGTTAGTAACTGTAGTTTCCTTCCAGTGCATTGCTCCTAAATCCTAATGTCTGATATAGGTATTTTGGTATTTCAGACAACGCACGAGAATCTCTGTCAGGTGGTAGGCCTAACGTCTATGATCAAGGATGCCTAAGTAACTTTCTAGAAGTCTTCTGCACCAAGGTACAGGCTTCCAAGCTCAAGTTCCAGACATACATACAAGAGGAAGTGAGAGCTCCACCAGCCAACCGTGTTGGGGAGGTAGAAGATGAACCAGCTGGTGCTCGCCATGCAAAAGTGGAAGATGACCGGATACTGGTGTTGATATTATGAAGATCTCATTCTCACGTCGATATGATTATGAAGACATTGATATTGAAACGGGGTGCAGTGGCAGCGATGAGATGGAAGGGACAGCCTTCGTTTCTAGACAAACAGCGAATACAGATGGACAGGTTCCGGCAGTGAAGAGAAGTGGTATGGCACTAAGTCGGGGCTGAAGACTCTAGTATGACACTAGAGTCAGGGCCAAAGAACTGCGAAATTGCATATCTCATTGTTAGACATTACAAGTGCGTCAGCTTTAAAACACGTACTGTCATCTCGTAGAGAAGCTCTCAGTAGTCAGTGTGTGATCAGATAGATGCCGGTGATATTATGTGGATAGCTAAGCTGATGAGCTGATTAATTCAGACCAAATCTGGAGAGGCATGAACAAAATGCCTTTCATGCTTCTTGAACTGAACTGCTTCCATCAGTGCTTTCCACCATTTTGTGTCTGCGGTTTTTTCTATTAATGAATTGGTGCGGCACCCTACCTCACCTGGATTTTTTTTGGTGTTATTTGTTTCGGATTGATGCTACCGATATGGATACCTAAGCTGATGACTGATTAGTTCAGGCCAAATCTGGAGAGGCAGGAACTGAATGCTGCTTTCATGGGTGTTTTCCACCAATTTGTTCATGGATGTCTCATTTGGGTTTCTTTTTGCTAGTCTTATGATGATGTTGGTATGATTCTTTTTGTAACTCGATGATGTGGAATACTTATGATGCGACCTGTAATTCCCCTGCCCCTGCTTTCAGGTTCTCCCGTGTTCATTTCAGTCACTGCTCACCATGACTTTCCGAGGACATTCAAATTTGACTTGGATGCAGATCTAACTCGTGCAATATTGGTCCTGAATATTGTTACTGCTGAATTTAATTCTCACATTTGTTTCGTAAAAGTGGTCAGGCCATGAAGCATTTTCTACCTCGGCTGACCACATTCAGAGATCATACTATTTGTCGGTTTGCGCTGCCGACATGAACTTCATTCATGTCACGATCGGCGCCGGATGCATATCCGTGGTTGACTGCTGATCGTGTCTCTGTCAGCGTTCCTGGCCGGGCTTCTGGATTCGGAATTCTGCGCTGGACGTTACGTGCCAGACTCCCAGTAGACTACAGACTCTGAAGACCTCAAAATCGTCTGCTCTGAACCGAGTGGATTTGCATGGTCCAGCGAAAATCCGGTGTTGTATGGTCTCAGCATTTTCATGGTCGTCTGCGGTTTTGTGCAAGGGTTTTTGCCTTATCAGGCGAACGCGTGGCTATAGTCTTAAAAAAGGGGCCTCTGATCGCCTTGCAGTTGACGTTCAGCGCTGAAACCTAACTCAGGAGTCGTCCCGGCGTATGAGGTGCCTAGCCTTGAGGACCCATGATGTCTGTCGTTACGTCCGGATATTCTGCCGACTCTAGCAATCGTTGTAACCATAGCTGTGCCTGACCGCTGATTGTGGCGCTGTTTTACCGGGGGTTCAGCTTCCTGTTTTCAGTGTTATGTCAACGGTCCTGGTTGGCCACAGATTCAGAATTCTGCTTTGGACCTTATGTTCGGTTTCAGTCAGTAGACGCCAACGCTCCCGGAGACCTCAGAATTGTCTGCTCTGAACGGAATAGACCTGCATGGCCCGGGGAAAATGCGAAGTTGCATGGTCTCAGCATTTTCATGGTTATCTTATTATCTACAATGCAATTTTCTCCTTAGCGTTTTGCCCTTTTTTTTTCTTGAACACAGTACATATGCAAGCGCTCATATACACGCGCATACACTCATCCCTATGAACGCAGACACGCACATCCTACCCCTATGAGCACCTCCGAAAGGCTGAGTCAACATATCATTTTAAAATTTACGAAGTCTCCGTAGGCACCCTGTCATCGATGGGAACGTCTCCTCCCACTGAATGCGCATCGCCGGAAATACTGAAATAATCCAGGCGTTTTGCCTCTGACCTTCGTGATATCGCTATTGAACAAGTAACAACAATGTGCGCTCGGAAACAAAACCATTTCCCGGCCCTAGCTAGACGCCGTAGGTTCCGAGCCCGACGACGGCGACCTACGATGCCTCCGATGCCGACGGCAGAGCTCCCCGCGCGCGCCGTGGCCGTGCCGGGGCCTCACCGCCTCAGAGCGGCAGGCAGCTTTGACCCCCATCCGTGACCCGGGTGTGAACTGGCTGACCCGTCGTCGTCCTCCCATCCCCTATCACTCATCAGTCGCCTCTCAAGTTGCAGTGATCATCCACCGCCCTTTTACCCGTCGCTTGTCTCGCTGCGCGGCTTCACGCGCTTGGGTCAGCCGTGACCCCTGCTGGGCCGTTGACAACCACACCACGCCGATGGACGACGGTGGTGGTGGCGGCCTGGGCAGCTTGCCATTGGCCGGGAAGATGCCATTTGACGGCGGTGACGAGCGTGAACGTGAGCGCGATCGCCGGTCTTTGCAGGTCGGTTTCCATGCATGCACGGTCTGGTCTCCGTCCCCGGTCCGCTTTCAGGCGATCTTCGCCTGATCGGACGTCTCCAACTTGCCCCTAGCTAGCTTTCCATAGGGATTAGCTAGCTGATGGCTGCGGCTTCGTCATGCGTGCCGACTCATGTACTCGAGAGGAAGAGGATAGAATTCACCAGCAACAAACCATCTCCTTTCACCCCGTAAGGCACGCCTAGATCAGCAATTTAACTGACAAAATTTGTATTATATATTTATTTATTTATTTTGCCGGAAAACTTTCGATCATATGCCATATTTGAGATGGTATTTTTTTCGTGGTGTATTAAATGCCACATTTTAACATTTTTTTAGTACGTGTACAGCTTTTATAAAATATAACGCGTATTACTATTTGTTTCAGTTTTTATGGACAACACATAGTATGTCATGTGCAACATTTTTTGACAACTGTTTATATGTTATAAAATGTAGTATTAAGCGAACCAAACCATGCTTGGATAGTTATGAGGACAGAGGTATGCCCTGCCCATTAGAGTTCAAGTCACAGACTTGACATTGGTGCTCGTATTTTTCTGGATTTATATCAACCTTTTAGCGATATATGCGTTCAATGGGAGGAGATGTTCCCGTCGACTACGAAGGCGTCTGTGGCGACTTCGCCAATCTCAAAATAATGTGCCGGCTCGGTCTTTCGGAGATGTTCATAGAGGCAGGATGTGTGTGTGTTCATAGAGGAGAGTATGTGCCACCGTAGTCCTGCCATGTTTCCACTTTTGTTTCCTAGATCATGTCAGTCATGCCTCTAAAACTAGGTGCATACTAGCACCATGATTCTGTTTACTCTTGCCGCCATCTGTCTTAAAATATAATGCATAATGAATTTTCTTTCACGATCAAACTCTGCAAAGTTCGTTCAAATTTATAGAAAAGTGTGTTAACATTTTGGTATTTTAGATGTTGATAACTAGATTCATGGATATGTTTGAAACATAGTATCAAGTACTAGTATCTGGATGTTTGAGACCACTGCAAGCTACTCGCGGAGGCAAAAACTTCACGCCGGCCCGTTGTTCAGCAACTCGTCGCTCCAAGCTAGCTCGCCGAGGAGTGGCGAGTTGCTCCAAGCCGGCACGATGGGGAGCACGGCGGCACGGCCGTTGTGGCTGTCGTAGACGACACCGTGTCGTACGCTCCTCCTGTGCCTGCAACCGCGCCGTCCGCCATCAATATTCGCGTAATCGAGCCTTGCCGATGGAGAAAGAAGCCAGTTTTGCGGAGATCAACGAGGCGGCGGCCAGCACGTCCGCGCCCGCCGCCATCATCGAGAAGAAGTAAAATATGGGAGGTTGCCGTCACTTGGGTCCCATGAAGTCCACCGCTGAGGCGACGCCGACGTACACAGCCAGTGTCTTGCCCGGTCATAGGTCACTGTATTGGTATTGGTATGTGTGATGTCTTCTGCGCCATCATTTATTGATAACACTCCCACTGGTTTGAGTTAATGCAAGAAACTGAACCTGTTCATATTGCGGATCACATACATCGAATGATTATTCCGACAGCCGTGCGTTGATCAAACTAGTAGCTTGGCATATGCATTGACCACGGATATAGGCGACGGCGCTAGCTTGGCGGCGCTGCAGGTCAGATCGATTGACCATCAGTTGAAGCAGTATGTTATCGTAGAGCTTAACCACTGCCTAATTAGCTAGCTAATTAAGTATCTACATGGATATGGTCATGCTGGTTAAATACCTGAGGTCACATGGACATGGTCAAGAAGGAAACGATATCTATGCACGTAGTGGATACGTTCAAAAAAATTATCACTTGTTTATTAACTTGTTGTATTTCCGTACATGTTTGTCCATAATGGAATAAAAAGTAAATTTTACTTTGTCAGTCTCAAGATTCATATATTCAACATCTCAAAGGTGCTCGTAGAGGTACGGTGTGTGTGCGCATTTGCAGGGGTTGGTGTATTTGCGTATATGCGAGCATCTTTGTTTGTATAGTGTTTCTAAAAAGGAAAACTCAAGGACTTCTGCAAGACAAACAATTTTCTCATAAAAATCTTAACAACATATATGTTATTTTGAGCTATTTTTATCAGTAAGCTCATTGCTTCATTTTCATACTTATCTTTAACCATACGCATGTGTCACTATGTTTATTAACTTGTGTCAAAATGCATGTTTCTTAATAAGTACTCCATCCATCCCACAATGTAAGATGAACATGGTTTGCAAAAAACGTCTTACATTGTGGGACCGAATAGTACTTCCCTCGTTTTTTTAAATTCGCATATAAGTTTGTCTAAAGTGAACTTCATAAAGTTTGACAAATTTTGTAAAAAAACACATCAACATTCACAATACAAAATTAATATTATTAGATGCATCATGAAATAATTTTTGCATTATGTAACTTTTGTAATGCATATGTTGATATTTCTAATATAAGTTTGATCGCATTTTACTAAGTTTGACTCCAGTCAAATCTTATATGAAAAGTAAAAAAGAAAGGGAGGGACCGAGGGACTAGTGCAAGTTCGTTTTCGTTTCCCAGATACTTGCTCTAGATGCTCTGAATGCATAACTGACCGTGTCAATGCGTGCTAACGAGGGCAGCTCGAAACAATCCATTTCTTGCGGTGAAAGGGAAGGAGAAACTTTGCAGGTGCATCAGGCAAGTTCTAGAATAGCAGACCATCGTCCATCATGTCCCCAGGCTTCCAGTTGGCTAGTTCTAATATGAACAGGACATCTTCCCAGCCATTCTTTTTTTTTAAACATTGGCAGTAGAGCTGTCAAATTCATTGATCAGAACAAGTGTTACAAGAGCCCTCCGAAGAGGAAAGCACAGGAAGGGCTGATGCAAAAAGAAAAGAAAGTGAAATGCCGACACCACCACAAACCCAAGCACCACCAAAACAAGACATGCTCACCAACGTAATCCATCATTAGGTCTCCAAGATAACGCCTCCAAGGAGAAAGTGATGTCGAGGACAACACCGTTACCCGATCTGGCTAAGCTAGATCTTAGGTTTTCACCCGGAGACCGCAAGCTATGAGGTATGAAGAGCAAACTAGCTCCACGACGATACCTCCAAAGAGGAAGACGACATCCGTAGACGCCGCTACCGTCGGCACTGACCAGATCAATGCGGATTTTCATCCAAAGCTGAAACTTCCACCAAACTGGATCCGAGGCCTACCAGCGCCACCGGACAGAGCTAGGCCATGCACACACTGTTTGATTTGTGACTAACTTTGCCAAAGATTGCCACACCTAAGGTTAGGCAAGTTTGACCGACTTAGATGAGTGTTTGGTTCAAGCCACATCTTTGACAAGCCATACTTGAGCCCCACATGGCATACACACAAAAAGTGTGGCAAAATTTTCTTAGACTTGCCAACTTGTGACTCTCATTTTGATAAACTAACCTTAGACAAGTTTAACCAAAATGTGTAGCAAAGTATGACAATGCTAATTCTAAAACCAAACAGCACATTCTTGCAGGCGCGCATGCACAAACATGGCTCCCTGCCATGCCAGGCTCGGGCATGCACTCGAGTAGTCCTCCTATTGACCCGAGGCGTGGTGTTTTTCGTGCACACAAAGTCTTGTTCCTGACAGGCGCACAGCAAACATGTACATGTGTCAGTGACAAGGCACGCCTGCAGTACTACTGTTTCAGAGGAAAGAATAGTACAAGATTCTTTTCTTTTGACGGAACAAAAAACTTGTGCGTACTAGATTCGAGGACAAGCATGCGACGCGACAGGAGTCTTGGCAAAATGTCAAAAAGGAGACGTGTGTGCCATGCATGCAAAAGGGAGAAGACGAAGAAAAAACGGGGCATCGCTGTAGCAGCAAGCATCTCTGGCATGCATGCATGCATGTAAGGGCTTTGATCATCTCCGTTTCTTGGGACTTCAAATCCACCAGCATGGAACGTTGAAGTTTGAGGCACGGCTATGAACCCGAGCTTTCAACTCTCGAATCCCAACAGTGGTAGTACTGGTGCTCACACGAATTAATAACTTAATACTTCCTCCGGTCATTTTTACTCTGCATATAAGAATTGTCTGAAGTCAAACTTTATAAAGTTTGACCGTATTTATATGAAAAATAATCAACATCTACAATGCTAAAGTTATACAATATGAAAACTTGAGTCACGACGCATCTAATTATAATGAGTTCATATTGTGAATGTTCGTGTTTTTTTCTATAAAGTTGGTCAAACTTTACGAGATTTCACTTCAGACAACATGCGAATTAAAAAGAACCGGAGGGAGTACTGACCAACAACACCCTCTTTGTCTTCCCTTTCATGGTGCCTTACGATCAACGGATGATTTTGTAATGCGAGTGTGTGTGTTTGGCAGAAGGTTTGACGACCAAAAGGTTAGGAGTTTGACGACCAACGATTGCTTCAAAGTGTCAAGCTCCCAGGCAGTATTTTATAGTAAGCATAGTTCAGCACAAGCTGCACTAATAAAACAGATTCATGTCTATTCTTTTGGGTTCATACGTCGGCAATGTGTTTGGCCAAACCAAACTGCTGCCTTGTCTTTTGGAAACAACTCTTGAATTGTTCTCTCTCTTCATGTTTTACTAATGCCATGGCTTGCTCTGCACACGTTGGGTTGCATATTTATGTATCAGCATGGCCAGAAAATGTCAAACAGTTTGACGAGTGTGGCTGCTTTGCAGGCCTCCCCTGCTGGTTCCTCGGCAAAGGAGATTTGACCTTATGAACTGAACTTCGCATCTGCCGAGGCGTTTGCTTGCCATGTCTTTCCTCTTGACCACACAGGCTGAGGCTTATCTACACTGTAGCAAAGTTGAATTCTCCACCCTCTCTTTTTTGAAAGCAGCACAATTTTTCAGTCGTCAAGGCCCTTGCTTGATTTTTTTGGGAGCCCCTAGTTCAAGAAGAATAAGTTGGGATCCCTCTCACTGAAATGAGTGCTATAACTTAGAAAAAGTACTAGTATCATATTTGAGGGTTAGCTTTTTTGGACGGCTTAAGAAAATAAACAGTCTCTTTCATGCTTTAAATAAGCCGTCCTCTTAATTTATTGAGATTTATAAATTAATTATCTCATAACTATAATCCTTTGTTTGAGGGCCATAACTACTAGAGTTTTAAAGTTTAAAAGACTCAACGAATAAGAGATGCGGCTTGTGAAAAAGGTTGAGGAGGACGGTTTATTTTTTAAGGTGCTGAAATAACTGACCTTTAAAAGGTCTGGGACTAGGGCATGGGCAGATTTGATCATTTCTGCCTGATTGGCTTTCGGGTCAGGCTTCACAAATCCTGACATGTAAACTCCAAGCCCGACCTAGCCCATACTCCAACCGACTCCAACCGCTGCGTCCTGAGAAACCAACTCCAACCGCTGCGTCGCATTGAAGCAGGATGACCGCCCCTCCGCCTGCCCTGGCCGTGGCTATTTAAGACACACTCCGGCGTCGTCCAGATCCGCACCGTCCTCCTCCTCCTCTCCGAGCCGCGGCAATGCCGAAGTCCTGGTTCTCTGCGCCAGCAAGCAGCACCGGTGGAAGTTCATTGTCAGGCGGATCATGGCGTCGCCGCCCTCGCTCATCTGGACCATTCGCATCCACGGGGGAGGGCTCCTCCGGCAAGGAGGAGATAGTCCTCTCCTCATGCGACTAGGAGGACCAGTCGCAGCAGCGGCCACGTCTACTCTCGGAGGCGGCTCTGATGGACGAAGAATTCGTCGATCAGATGGAGATGATGACGGAGCGCTTGCTCCATTAGATGGGTCCGGCGCCACCGTCGCCTGTGCGCATGAAGGAGGAGCCACCCTCCCCGCCGCGGGTTTGTGTTAAGCGGGAGCCGCATCCCCACTCCGGCAGGTGACGGACGAGACAACATCCCCACGCCAGGAGGTGAAGGACGAGCCGGCATCCCCACCACGCAACCGCGGCCTCCACATTAGCGGCCGCGTGAAGCAAGAGCCAGCGTCCCCCAGCGCCTTCACCGCGTGAAGGAGGAGCCACATAGCCGCTACGCATGGATTGACGGGCCCTCATCACCACCACGGCGCCAACGCCGCGTGAAGGAGGAACTGCCGCCCGCGATCGCCAAGGCGTGTGGCCGTATCCTCCACTATCTCGGAGGCGGTGGTTACAGCCGTGCCTCCATCTCTCGGGCCGTGGTATACGAGGCAGAGCGCACGGCATGCGAGGTATGACCGACGCAATGCCGGTCGCCGCTCCTAGTTCGCCAAGACAGACGTGGCGCTGGAGTGGGCCCGCAACGACCCCGACCTCGCCGCCGCATGGGCGCTCGACCGCTCCTTCACCACCGCAGAGACGTCTGCCAGGCACCGCCGCCGCATTGACAGCGAGCTCGCCAAGATCGGTGAGGAGTGGTCACTCAGCGACTGCTTCGCGAACGCCGGTCGTGGCAAGGCCGCCGCTAGGGTTCTGCAGGCCTCATTGGCGATGCCAGTGGCTGCCCTCCACATGACACAGTTGGAGGTGGAGCGGCTCCTTCGGGAGCGGCAGGCAGCCGCTGGGCAAGGTTGCCGCGGCCCTTCGACGCCGTTCCACCGCTGGAGGGGACCACCGTGACGACGATGATGGAGACGGCGGTGCAGCAGGGTCTTGATAACCCACAAGTATAGGGGATCAATTGTAGCCTCTTTCGATAAGTAAGAGTGTCGAACCCAACGAGGAGCTAAAGGTAGAACAAATATCCCCTCAAGTTCTATCGACCACCGATACAACTCTACGCACGCTTGACGTTCGCTTTACCGGAAACAAGTATGAAACTAGAAGTACTTTGTAGGTGTTTTTGGGTAAACTTGCAAGAAAGTAAAGAGCACGTAAATAAAAGCTAGGGGCTGTTTAGACAAAGACACAACTAAATTAGTTTTAGTAAAGAGCTTTTGTCAACAAGAAGGTTATTTGTCCCTAGGCAATCGATAACTAGACCGGTAATAATTATTGCAATTTTATTTGAGGGAGAGGCATAAGCTAACATACTTTCTCTACTTGGATCATATGCACTTATGATTGGAACTCTAGCAAGCATCCGCAACTACTAAAGATTCATTAAGGTAAAACCCAACCATAGCATTAAAGAATCAAGTCCCCTTTATCCCATACGCAAACAACCTACTTACTCGGGTCTGTGCTTCTGTCACTCACGCCACCCACGATAAGAAAATCATAAGCATATTGCAAACCCTACAGCGGGAATCCCTCAAGCTTGCGCGACACGGAGAGCACCATAGGACAGCACCAATAATAAAACATACAACTCAAACCAATCACGATCATCAAATAGCCATTAGGACAAAACAGATCTACTCAAACATAATAGGATAGCATACATCATTGGGAAATAATATATAGCGTTGAGCACCATGTTTAAGTAGAGATTACAGCGGGTAAGAGAGAGGTTACACCGCTTCATAGAGGGGGGAAGAGTTGGTGATGATGGCGGTGAAGTTGTTGGTGAAGATGGCGGTGATGATGATGGCCCCGACAACGCTCCGGCGCCACCGGGAGCAAGGGGAAGAGGGCCCCCCTTCTTCTTCTTCTTCTTCTTCCTTGACCTCCTCCCAAGATGGGAGAAGGGTTTCCCCTCTGGTCCTTGGCTCCCATGGCATGGGAGGGGCGAGAGCCCCTCTCAGATTGGATCTATCTCTTTGTCTCTCTCTGTTTCTGCGTTCTCTTCTAGCTCTGTTTCACCGTTTCGTATATATATGGAGATCCGTAACTCCGATTGGCCTAAAACCTTCGCCGTGATTTTTTTTCCGAATATTAGCTTTCTTGCTGTTGGGGAACGTAGCAGAAATTCAAAATTTTCCTACGTGTCACCAAGATCTATCTATGAAGAAACCAGCAACGAGGGGAAGGAGAGTGCATCTACATACCCTTGTAGATCGCTAAGCGGAAGCGTTCAAGTGAACGGGGTTGATGGAGTCGTACTCGTCGTGATTCAAATCACCGATGACCAAGTGCCGAACGCATGGCACCTCCGCGTTCAACACACGTGCAGCCCGGTGACGTCTCCCACGCCTTGATCCAGCAAGGAGAGAGGGAGAGGTTGAGGAAGACTCCATCCAGCAGCAGCACAACGGCGTGGTGGTGATGGTGGAGCGTGGCAATCCTGCAGGGCTTCGCCAAGCACCACAGAAGAGGAGGGAGAGAGAGATGCAGGGCTGCACTAACGAGAGATCGAATCGCGTCTATTATGGGCAGCCCTAGGCCTCATATATATAGGGAAGGGGAGGGGCTGCGCCCCCTCTAGGGTTCCCACCCCCTAGGGGGGCGGCAGCCCTAGATGGGGATCAAGGATGGCGGCCAAGAGGGGGAGAGGAGAGGGAGGCGCACCAATATGGGCCTTAAGGCCCATATCCCTTAGGGTTTGCCCCCTTTCCACCTCTTAGGCGCCATGGGCCCTTGTGGGAGGCGCACCAGCCCACTAAGGGGCTGGTCCCTCACCACTCTTAGCCCACGCAAGCCTCCGGGGTTGGTGGCCCCACTTGGTGGACCCCCGGGACCCTCCCGGTGGTCCCGGTACATTACCGATAGACCCCGAAACTCTTCCGATGACCAAAACAGGACTTCCCATATATAAATCTTTACCTCCGGACCATTCCGAAACTCCTCGTGACGTCCGAGATCTCATCCGGGACTCCGAACAACATTCGGTAACCACATACAAGCTTCCTTTATAACCCTAGCGTCATCGAACCTTAAGTGTGTAGACCCTACGGGTTCGGGAGACATGTAGACATGACCGAGACGTTCTCCGGTCAATAACCAACAGCGGGATCTGGATACCCATGTTGGCTCCCACATGTTCCACGATGATCTCATCGGATGAACCACGATGTCAAGGACTCAATCGATCCCGTATACAATTCCCTTTGTCTAGCGGTATTATACTTGCCCGAGATTCGATCGTCGGTATACCGATACCTTGTTCAATCTCGTTACCGGCAAGTCTCTTTACTCGTTCCGTAACACATCATCCCGTGATCAAACCCTTGGTCACATTGTGCACATTATGATGATGTCCTACCGAGTGGGCCCAGAGATACCTCTCCGTTTACACGGAGTGACAAATTCCAGTCTCGATTCGTGCCAACCCAACAGACACTTTCGGAGATACCTGTAATGCACCTTTATAGCCACCCAGTTACGTTGTGACGTTTGATACACCCAAAGCATTCCTACGGTATCCGGGAGTTTCACAATCTCATGGTCTAAGGAAAAGATACTTGACATTAGAAAAGCTTTAGCATACGAACTACACGATCTTTGTGCTAGGCTTAGGATTGGGTCTTGTCCATCACATCATTCTCCTAATGATGTGATCCCGTTATCAACGACATCCAATGTCCATAGCCAGGAAACCATGACTATCTGTTGATCACAACGAGCTAGTCAACTAGAGGCTCACTAGGGACATATTGTGGTCTATGTATTCACACGTGTATTACGATTTCTGGATAATACAGTTATAGCATGAATAAAAGACTATTATCATGAACAAAGAAATATAATAATAACTTATTTATTATTGCCTCTAGGGCATATTTCCAACAGTCTCCCACTTGCACTAGAGTCAATAATCTAGTTCACATCGATATGTGATTAACACTTAAGGTCACATCCCCATGTGACTAACACCCAAGAATTCTGGGTTTGATCATGTTATGCTTGTGAGAGAGGTTATAGTCAAGGGGTCTGAACCTTTCAGATCCGTGTGTGCTTTACAAATCTCTATGTCATCTCCTAGATGCAGCTACCACGCTCTATTTGGAGCTATTCCAAATAACTGTTCTACTTGGAGCTATTCTAAATTGTTGCTCCATTATACGTATCCGGTATCTCTACTCAGAGCTATCCGGATGGGTGTTAAGCTTGCATCGACGTAACCCTTTACGACGAACTCTTTTACCACCTCCATAATCGAGAAAATTCCTTAGTCCACTAGTTACTAAGGATAACTTTGACCGCTGTCTGTGATCCATTCTTGGATCACTCTTGTACCCCTTGACTAACTCATGGCAAGGCACACTTCAGGTGCGGTACACAGCATAGCATACTGTAGAGCCTATGTCTTAAGCATAGGGGACGACCTTCGTCCTTTCTCTCTATTCTGCCATGGTCGAGCTTTAAGTCTTAACTTCATACCTTACAACTCAGGCAAGAACTTCTTCTTTGACTGATCCATCTTGAACACCTTCAAGATCATGTCAAGGTATGTGCTCATTTGAAAGTATTATTAAGCATTTTGATCTATCCTTATAGATCTTGATGCTCAATGTTCAAGTAGCTTAATCCAGGTTTTCCCTTGAAAAACACTTTTCAAACAACCCTATATGCTTTCTAGAAATTCTACATCATTTCTGATCAACAATATGTCAACAACATATACTCATCAGAAATTCTATAGTGCTCCCACTCACTTCTTTGGAAATACAAGTTTCTCACAAACTTTGTATATACCAAAATCTTTGATCATCTCATCAAAGCATACATTCTAACTCCGAGATGCTTACTCCAGTCCTTAGAAGGATTGCTGGAGCCAGCATACCTTTTAGCATCCTTAGGATCGACAAAACCTTTCTGATTGTATCGCATACAACCTTTCCTTATGACTGGTAAGGAAACTCGTTTTGACATCCATCTGCCAGATTTCATAAATGCAGCTTGTGCTAACGTGATTCCGACGGACTTTAAGCATCGCTACGGATGAGAAAATCTCATCGTAGTCAACTCCTTGAACTTGTGAAAAAACTCTTCGTCACAAGTCGAGCTTCATAGATGGTGACATTACCATCCACGTCCGTCTTCTTCTTAAAAGATCCATTTATCTCAATGGTTTGCCGATCATCGGGCAAGTCCACCAAAGTCCATGCTTTGTTCTGATACATGGATCCTATCTCGGATTTCATGGCTTCTAACAATTTGTCGGAATTTGGGCCCACCATCGCTTCTCCATAGCTCGTAGGTTTATTGTTGTCTAGCAACATGACCTTCAAGACAGGATCACTGTACCACTCTGAAGCAGTACGCATCCTTGTCACCCTACGAGGTACGATAGTGACTTGATCCGAAACTCTATGATTACTATCATAAGCTTCTACTTCAATTGGTGTAGGTGCCACAGGAACAACTTCCTGTGCCCTGATACACACTGGTTGAAGTGATGGTTCAATAACCTCATCAAGTCTCCACCATCCTCCCACTCAACTTTCCGAGACAAACTTTTCCTCGAGAAAGGACCCGATTCAAGAAACAATCCATATTGCTTTCGGATCTGAATTAGGAGGTATACCCAACTGTTTTGGGTGTCCTATGAAGATGCATTTTATCCGCTTTGGGTTCGAGCTTATCAATTCTGAAACTTTTTCACATAAGCATCGCAGCCCCAAACCTTTAAGAAACGACAACTTAGGTTTCTCTAAACCATAATTCATACGGTGTCATCTCAACGGAATTACGTGGTGCCCTATTTAAAGTGAATGTGGTTGTCTCTAATGCCTAACCCATAAACAATAGTGGTAATTCGATAAGAGACATCATGGTATGCATCATATCCAATAGGGTGCAGTTATGATGTTCCGACACACCATCACACTATGGTGTTCCAGGCTGTATTAATTGCGAAACAATTTCCATAATGTCTTAATTGTGTGCCAAAACTCGTAACTCAAATATTCATCTCTATGATCATATCATAGACATTTTATCCTCTTGTCACAATGATCTTCTACTTCACTCTGAAATTACTTGAACCATTCAATAATTCAGACTTGTGTTTCATCAAGTAAATATTCTCAACATCTACTCGAATCATCTGTGAAGTAAGAACATAACAATATTCACTGCATGCCTCAGCACTCATTGGACTGCACACATCAAAATGTATTACTTCCAAAAAGTTGCTTTCTAGTTCCATTTTACTGAAAACGAGGCTTTCAGTCATCTTGTCCATGTGGTATGATTTGCATGTCTCAAGTGATTCAAAATCAAGTGAGTCCAAAAGGTCCATTTGCATGGAGTTTCTTCATGCATATACACCAATAGACATGGTTCACATGCCTCAAATTTTTCAAAAACGAGTGAGTCCAAAGATCCATCAACATGGAGCTTCTTTCATGCGTTTTATACCGATATGACTTACGTGGCAGTGCCATAAGTAGGTGGTACTATCATTACTATCCTATATCTTTTGGCATGAAAATGTGTATCACTACGATCGGGATTCAATAAACCATTCATTTTAGGTGTAAGACCATTTGAAGGTATTATTCAAATAAACAGAGTAACCGTTATTCTCCTTAAATGAATAACCGTATTGCGATAGACATAATCCAATCATGTCTATGCTCAACGCAAACACCAATCTCGATGGTAGAGGGAGCTTGCGATGCTTGATCATATCAACATTGGAAACACTTCCAACACATATCGTCATCTCACCTTTAGCTAGTCTCCATTTTATTCCGTAGCTTTTATTTCGAGTTACTAACACTTAGCAACCGAACCGGTATCTAATACCCTGGTGCTACTAGGAGTACTAGTAAAGTATACATCAACACAATGTATATCCAATATACTTCTATCGACCTTGCCAGCCTTCTAATCTACCAAGTATCTAGGGTAATCCTGCTCCAGTGGTTGTTCCCCTTATTACAGAAGCACTTAGTCTCGGGTTTGGATTCAACCTTGGGTTTCTTCACTAGAGCAGCAGCTGATTTGCCGTTTCATGAAGTATCCCTTCTTGCCCTTGCCCTTCTTGAAACTAGTGGTTTCACCAACCATCAACAATTGATGCTCCTTCTTGATTTCTACTTTCGCGGTGTCAAACATCACGAATATCTCAAGGATCATCATATCTATCCCTGATATGTTATAGTTCATCACGAAGCTCTAGCAGCTTGGTGGCAATGACTTTGGAGAAACATCACTATCAAGTGATTGTTGCACTCAGACAATCTGAGCACAAGCTCAATGATTGAGCTTTTCTCCCTTAGTTTGCAGGCTAAGAAAAATCGTCGGAGGTCTCATACCTCTTGACGTGGGCACGAGCCTGAAATCCCAATTTCAGCCCTCGAAACATCTCATATGTTCCGCGACGTTTCGAAAACGTCTTTGGTGTCTCTACTTAAACCATTTAACTGAACTATCACGTAGTTATCAAAACGTGTATGTCCGATGTTCACAACATCCACAAACGACGTTTGGGGTTCAGCACACTGAGCGGTGCATTAAGGACATAAGCTTTCTACTGATCGCATAATCGCTACTATCAACTTTCAACTATATTTTCTCTAGGAACATATCTAAACAGTGGAACTAAAGCGCGAGCTTACGACATAATTTGCAAAGATCTTTTGACTATGTTCAGGATAATTAAGTTCATCTTATGAACTCCCACTCAGATAGACATCCCTCTGGTCATCTAAGTGATTACATGATCCGAGTCAACTAGGCCGTGTCCGATCATCACGTGAGACGGACTAGTCATCATCGGTGAACATCTTCATGTTGATCGTATCTACTATACAACTCATGCTCGACCTTTCGGTCTCCGTGTTCCGAGGCCATGTCTGTACATGCTAGGCTCGTCAAGTTAACCCTAAGTGTTTTCGCTGTGTAAAACTGTCTTAGACCCGTTGTATGTGAACGTAAGAATCCATCACACCCGATCATCACGTGGTGCTTAGAAGCGACGAACTGTAGCAACGGTGCACAGTTAGGGGAGAACACTTCTTGAAATTTTGTAAGGGATCATCTTATTTACTACCGTCGTCCTAAGTAAACAAGATGCATAATCATAATAAACATCACATGCAATTATATAGTTGTGACATGATATGGCCAATATCATATAGCTCCATTGATCTCCATCTTTGGGGCTTCATGATCATCTTGTCACCGGCTTGACACCATGATCTCCATCATCATGATCTCCATCATCGTGTCTTCATGAAGTTGTCACGCCAACGACTACTTCTACTTCTATGGCTAACGCGTTTAGCAATAAAGTAAAGTAAGTTACATGGCGTTCTTCAATGACACGCAGGTCATACAATAAATAAAGACAACTCCTATGGCTCCTGCCGGTTGTCATACTCATCGACATGCAAGTCGTGAATCCTATTACAAGAACATGATCAATCTCATACATCACATATCATTCATCACATTCTTCTTGGCCATATCACATCACATAGCATACCCTGCAAAAACAAGTTAGACGTCCTCTAATTGTTGTTTACATGTTTTACGTGGCTGCTATAGGTTTCTAGCAAGAACGTTTCTTACCTACGCAAAACCACAACGTGATATGCCAATTGCTATTTACCCTTCATAAGGACCCTTTTCATCGAATCCGTTCCGACTAAAGTGGGAGAGACTGGCACCCGCTAGCCACCTTATGCACCAAGTGCATGTCAATCGGTGGAACCTGTCTCACGTAAGAGTACGTGTAAGGTCGGTCCGGGCCGCTTCATCCCAAAATACCGTCGAAACAAGATTAGACTAGTAACGGTAAGCATATTGTACAAAATCAACGCCCACAACTACTTTGTGTTCTACTCGTGCAAAGAATCTACGCAATAGACCTAGCTCTGATACCACTGTTGGGGAACGTAGCAGAAATTCAAAATTTTCCTACGTGTCACCAAGATCTATCTATGAAGAAACCAGCAACGAGGGGAAGGAGAGTGCATCTACATACCCTTGTAGATCGCTAAGCGGAAGCGTTCAAGTGAACGGGGTTGATGGAGTCGTACTCGTCGTGATTCAAATCACCGATGACCAAGTGCCGAACGCACGGCACCTCCGCGTTCAACACACGTGCAGCCCGGTGACGTCTCCCACGCCTTGATCCAGCAAGGAGAGAGGGAGAGGTTGAGGAAGACTCCATCCAGCAGCAGCACAACGGCGTGGTGGTGATGGTGGAGCGTGGCAATCCTGCAGGGCTTCGCCAAGCACCACAGAAGAGGAGGGAGAGAGAGATGCAGGGCTGCACTAACGAGAGATCGAATCGCGTCTATTATGGGCAGCCCTAGGCCTCATATATATAGGGAAGGGGAGGGGCTGCGCCCCCTCTATGGTTCCCACCCCCTAGGGGGGCGGCAGCCCTAGATGGGGATCAAGGATGGCGGCCAAGAGGGGGAGAGGAGAGGGAGGCGCACCAATATGGGCCTTAAGGCCCATATCCCTTAGGGTTTGCCCCCTTTCCACCTCTTAGGCGCCATGGGCCCTTGTGGGAGGCGCACCAGCCCACTAAGGGGCTGGTCCCTCACCACTCTTAGCCCACGCAAGCCTCCGGGGTTGGTGGCCCCACTTGGTGGACCCCCGGGACCCTCCCGGTGGTCCCGGTACATTACCGATAGACCCCGAAACTCTTCCGGTGACCAAAACAGGACTTCCCATATATAAATCTTTACCTCCGGACCATTCCGGAACTCCTCGTGACGTCCGGGATCTCATCCGGGACTCCGAACAAAATTCGGTAACCACATACAAGCTTCCTTTATAACCCTAGCGTCATCGAACGTTAAGTGTGTAGACCCTACGGGTTCGGGAGACATGTAGACATGACCGAGACGTTCTCCGGTCAATAACCAACAGCGGGATCTGGATACCCATGTTGGCTCCCACATGTTCGACGATGATCTCATCGGATGAACCACGATGTCAAGGACTCAATCGATCCCGTATACAATTCCCTTTGTCTACCGGTATTATACTTGCCCGAGATTCGATCGTCGGTATACCGATACCTTGTTCAATCTCGTTATCGGCAAGTCTCTTTACTCGTTCCGTAACACATCATCCCGTGATCAACCCCTTGGTCACATTGTGCACATTATGATGATGTCCTACCGAGTGGGCCCAGAGATACCTCTCCGTTTACACGGAGTGACAAATTCCAGTCTCGATTCGTGCCAACCCAACAGACACTTTCGGAGATACCTGTAATGCACCTTTATAGCCACCCAGTTACGTTGTGACGTTTGATACACCCAAAGCATTCCTACGGTATCCGGGAGTTGCACAATCTCATGGTCTAAGGAAAAGATACTTGACATTAGAAAAGCTTTAGCATACGAACTACACGATCTTTGTGCTAGGCTTAGGATTGGGTCTTGTCCATCACATCATTCTCCTAATGATGTGATCCCGTTATCAACGACATCCAATGTCCATAGCCAGGAAACCATGACTATCTGTTGATCACAACGAGCTAGTCAACTAGAGGCTCACTAGGGACATATTGTGGTCTATGTATTCACACGTGTATTACGATTTCCGAATAATTAAGTTATAGCATGAATAAAAGACTATTATCATGAACAAAGAAATATAATAATAACTTATTTGTTATTGCCTCTAGGGCATATTTCCAACACTTGCAGCAAAAGAAGAGCGTCAACCGCCTTAAGGTGGGCTCACGAGGGTAGGGCACGCCCTAAGGGGGGGGGCGCCCCCCTACCTCGTGACCACCTCGAACACCGGTTCGCGTTGATTTTTCTTCCGAATTTTCCATATTTTCCAAAAATAAGCTCCATCCGTTTTTATCCTGTTTGGACTCCGTTTGATATGGATATTCTGCAAAACCAAAAACATGCAACAGACAGGAACTGGCACTGGGCACTAGATCAATACGTTAGTCCCAAAAATAATATAAAAAGTTGCCAAAAAGTATATGAAAGTTGAATAATATTGGCATGGAACAATAAAAAATTATAGATACGACGGAGACGTATCAGCATCCCCAAGCTTAATTCCTGCTCGTCCTCGAGTAGGTAAATGATAAAAAAATTGATGCGGAATGCTACCTAGCATAATCTTGATCATATGTCTAATCATGGCATGAATATTAAGACACGAGTGATTCAAAGCAATAGTCTATCCTTTGACATTAAGACAATAATACTTCAAGCATACTAATAAAACAATCATGTATTTTCAAAATAACATGGCTAAAGAAAGTTATCCCTACAAAATCATATAGTCTAGCTATGCTCCATCTTCACCACACAAAATATTCAAATCATGCACAACCCCGATGACAAGCCAAGCAATTGTTTCATACTTTTGACGTTCTCAAACCTTTTCAACTTTCACGCAATACATGAGCGTGAGCCATGGACATGGCACTATAGGTGGAATAGAATATGATGGTGGAGGAGACAAAAAGGAGAAGATAGTCTCACATCAACTAGGCGTATCCATGGGCTATGGAGATGCCCATTAATAGATATCAATGTGAGTGAGTAGGAATTGCCATGCAATGGATGCACTAGAGCTATAAGTATATGAAAGCTCAAAATAAAATTAAGTGGGTGTGCATCCAACTTGCTTGCTCATGAAGACCTCGGGTATTTGAGGAAGCCCATCATCGGAATATACAAGCCAAGTTCTATAATGAAAATTCCCACTAGTATATGAAAGTGTTAACTCAAGAGACTCTCTATATGAAGAACATGGTGCTACTTTGAAGCACAAGTGTGGTAAAAGGATAGTAACATTGCCCCATTTTTTTTATTTTTTTGGCGGGCTTCTTTGGCCCCTTTTTTATTTAGGCTTCTTTGGCCTCTCCTTTTTTTGGGCAATGCTCTAATGATGATGATCATCACACTTTTATTTACTTACAACTCAATATTACAAATCGATACTAGAACAAAGATATGACTCTATATGAATGCCTTCGGCGGTGTACCGGGATGTGCAATGATCTAGCGTAGCAATGACATCAAAAAAGGGACAAGCCATGAAAACATCATGCTAGCTATCTTCAATCATGCTAAGCAATATGACAATAAATGCTCAAGTCATGTATATGATGATGATGGAAGTTGCATGGCAATATATCTCGGAATGGCTATGGAAATGCCATAATAGGTAGGTATGGTGACTGTTTTGAGGAAGATATAAGGAGGTTTATGTGTGATCGAGCGTATCGTATCATGGGGTTTGGATGCACCGGCGAAGTTTGCACCAACTCTCGAGGTGAGAAAGGGCAATGCACGGTACCGAAGAGGCTAGCAATGATGGAAGGGTGAGAGTGCGTATAATCCATGAACTCAACATTAGTCATAAAGAACTCACATACTTATTGCAAAAATCTATTAGTCATCGAAACAAAGTACTACGCGCATGCTCCTAGGGGGATAGATTGGTAGGAAAAGACCATCGCTTGTCCCCGACCGCCACTCATAAGGAAGACAATCAATAAACACCTCATGCTCCGACTTCGTTACATAACAGTTCACCATACGTGCGTGCTACAAGACTTGCAAACCTCAACACAAGTATTTCTCAATTTCACAATTACTCGACTAGCATGACTCTAATATCACCACCTTTATATCGCAAAACTATTGCAAGGAATCAAACATATCATATTCAGTGATCTACAAGTTTTATGTAGGATTTTATGACTAACCATGTGAATGATCAGTTCTTGTCCTCTTTCTAATTAGATATAAGTGAAGCAAGAGAGTTTAATTCTTTCTACAAAATATATGCCCACGCTCTAACAAGTATAAGTGAAGCAAAAGAGCATTCTACAAATGGCGGTTGTCTAAGTGAAGAGAAACAGGCAATCCAAACTTCAAATGATATAAGTGAAGTACATGAAGCATTCTATAAAGCCATATCCAAAAGATATAAGTGAAGTGCAATGAGCATTCTATAAATAAACCAAGGACCATCTCATACCAGCATGGTGCATAAAAGAAAAATGAAAACCTAAATGCAAAAGACGCTCCAAGATTGCACATATCGCATGAACGAAACGAATCTGAAAACATACCGATATTTGTTGAAGAAAGAGGGGATGCCTTCCCAGCATCCCCAAGCTTAGATGCTTGAGTATCCTTGAATATTTACTTGGGGTGCCTCGGGCATCCCCAAGCTTGAGCTCGTGCCTCTCTTCCTTCTTCTCACATTGAAACCTTCTCAATCATCGAACACTTCATGCACACAAAACTTCAACAGAAAACTCGGTAAGATCCGTTAGTATAACAAAGCAAATCACTACTCTAAATACTGTTGCAAACCAATTCATATTTTGTTTTTTCATTGTGTCTACTGTAATATAACTTTTCCATGGCTTAATCCACTGTTATAAATCGATAGTTTCATCAAAACAAGCAAACTATGCATCAAAAACAGAATCTGTCTAAAACAGAACAGTCTGTAGCAATCTGAACATTCACCATACTTATGGTACTTGAAAAATTCTGCCAAAATTAGGAAAATAAAGAATTTGTACAGAAAGACATTTCAAAAAGAATCAGAACCATTTGACGTTCCAGTAAAAAATTAAAATTCACGCACTACAGCCAAAGTTTCTGTCCTGCACCGCACAAACCAACAAGCATCGTAAACATCCTAAAGGCAAACCTTGGCATATTATTTTTATAATACAATGAAATTGTACAAGGGGATAATTATTTTTGTTGAAAAGTTTCTGTAATTAAGATTTACAAAGTTCCCATGGGCATGAACAAAGTTCAAGGACGTCCCCCATTTTCACAATGCTCGTCTCTATCACTTTCACTTTTCTTTTTGAAAAAGTTTTGGGTTCCCCTCTTTATTTTTGTTGTTTTTAAACTATATAAAAGCACTCAACAGAAATAAATGACTCTCTAAAACTTCCGGGTTGTCTCGCTGGCAGCGCTTTCTTTAAAGTCATTAAGCTAGGCATATAGTGCTCAAGTAGTGAATCCACCCGGATCCCAAGGTATATCAAAGCCAATTTTAATTAGCAATGATTTGGCATTTAGTAGTGAGCACAAAGCAACATATATCATGCAACAACGAAGTCTAACTCTCTTCCTATGCATCGGCATGTCATAAAAGAACAATTCATGCACACAAAGTAAAGACCAATGCATAGTATAAACAGTTTCTTGCAATTTTACCATGTTGGAAACATAGAGAGGTGGAGATATAGTTCCTCTCTCATAATAATTGCAAGTAGGAGCAGCAAGCACATGCATATTATACTCATTAAAATCATCATGTGCAACGGTAAAAGGCAAACCATCAATGCAATCCTTAATAAGTGCAAACTTCTCCGATATAGTGTAGTTTGGAGAATTCAAAAAGATAATAAGACTATCATGCGTGGGTGCAATAGCAACAATTTCATGTTTAACATGAGGAACTATAGCAAGTTCATCTCCATAAGCGTAATTCATATTGGCATCTTGGCCACAAGCATAGCAAGAATCATCAAAAAAGGATATTTCAAGAGAATCAATGGGATCATAACAATCATCATAGCAATCATCCTTCGGTAAGCACGAAGGGGAATTAAACAATGTATGAGTTGAAGAGTTACTCTCATTAGAAGGTGGGCACGGGTGATCAATCTGCTCTTCCTACTTTTGTTCTTCGCTCTCCTCGTCATCTTTTTCATCCAATGAGCTCACAGTTTCATCAATTTCTTCTTCCATAGCTTCCTGCAAAATATTAGTCTCTTCTTGGACAGCGGAGACTTTCTCAATAAATGCATTAATATAGTAATTGTATTCATAATTTTCATAGCAATATCTAAGTATAGCAAGATTTTTAGGCCTATAAACATCATCATCTAAAGCTTCATACTTTTCAAACAAAGATTCAATTTCATAAGTAGCCTTAAAAGCAACAAATTCTTCTATTTGTTCCACATCATAGTAATCATATATACCATTAGCATAAGAAGCTAAGGTTTCATTAACATTAAATTTGCATGAAAAGGGAAGGTGTGGAGCCTTCATCCTAGAGCAACAAGTAATATCATATCTCAAGCATAGTTGCCAAGCATACCAACGCAACATAATAAATTGGTCCCATAATAGTTTCCCTTTTTGTGTCAAGCGATAATCCCTAAAGTATTCACGTTGATCCAACGTGTCTCCCATTATAAAGTTGAATGGGGTTTTCTCAGGATTATCAAAGTAGTACTTAATATCTTTCACATAATGAGAATCGAGGGTTTTAGGAGTTACCACATCTCCATGAGTAGCAAGTACACCTAATTTTTTTGGTATTTTGCGTTCCATATCCATAACTAAAGATAGAAAACAACTAAGAACAACAAATAAAAATTACTTAGTGATAAAGCAAACAAGCACACACGAGAATATTCACCCCACGCTATTGCTCCCCGGCAACGGCGCCAGAAAAAGGTCTTGATAACCCACAAGTATAGGGCATCAATTGTAGCCTCTTTCGATAAGTAAGAGTGTCAGACCCAATGAGGAGCTAAAGGTAGAACAAATATTCCCTCAAGTTCTATCGACCACCGATACAACTCTACGCACGCTTGACGTTCGTTTTACCGGAAACAAGTATGAAACTAGAAGTACTTTGTAGGTGTTTTTGGGTAAGCTTGCAAGGAAGTAAAGAGCATGTAAATAAAAGCTAGGGGCTGTTTAGATAAAGACACAACTAAATTAGTTTTAGTAAAGAGCTTTTGTCAACAAGAAGGTTATTTGTCCCTAGGCAATAGATAACTATATCGGTAATCATTATTGCAATTTTATTTGAGGGAGAGGCATAAGCTAACATACTTTCTCTACTTGGATCATATGCACTTATGATTGGAACTCTAGCAAGCATCCGCAACTACTAAAGATTCATTAAGGTAAAACCCAATCATAGCATTAAAGAATCAAGTCCCCTTTATCCCATACGCAAACAACCTACTTACTCGGGTCTGTGCTTCTGTTACTCACGCCACCCACCATAAGAAAACCATAAGCATATTGCAAACCCTACAGCGGGAATCCCTCACGCTTGCGCGACACGGAGAGCACCATAGGACATCACCAATAATAAAACATACAACTCAAACCAATCACGATCATCAAATAGCCATTAGGACAAAACAGATCTACTCAAACATCATAGGATAGCCATACATCATTGAGAAATAATATATAGCGTTGAGCACCATGTTTAAGTAGAGATTACAGCGGGTAATAGAGAGGTTACACCGCTGCATAGAGGGGGAAGAGTTGGTGATGATGGCGGTGAAGTTGTTGGTGAAGATGGCGGTGATGATGATGGCCCTGGCAACGCTCCGGCGCCACCGGAAGCAAGGGGGAGAGGCCCCCCTTCTTCTTCTTCTTCTTCCTTGACCTCCTCCCTAGATGGGAGAAGGGTTTCCCCTCTGGTCCTTGGGTCCCATGGCGTGGGAGGGGCGAGAGCCCCTCCGAGATTGGATCTATCTCTGTGTCTCTCTTTGTTTCTGCGTTCTCTTCTGGCTCTGTTTCACCGCTTCGTATATATATGGAGATCCTCCGATTGGCCTGAAACCTTCGCCGTGATTTTTTTCTTCTGAATACCAGCTTTCTTGCGGCAAAAGAAGAGCGTCAACCGCCTTATGGTGGGCTCACGAGGGTAGGGGGCGCGCCCTAAGGGGGGGCCCTGCCTCGTGACCACCTCGGGCACTGGTTCGCGTTGATTTTCCTTTCGAATTTTCTATATTTTCCAAAAATAAGCTCCCTCCGTTTTTATCCCGTTTGGACTCAATTTGATATGGATATTCTGCAAAACCAAAAACATGCAACAGACATGAACTGAGACTGCGCACTGGATCAATATGTTAGTCCCAAAAATAATATAAAAAGTTGCCAAAAAGTATATGAAAGTTGAATAATATTGGCATGGAACAATAAAAAATTATAGATACGGCGGAGACGTATCACAGGGCAGGGCGGCCACGCATATGAGGTGGTCGTCCAGTATAGGGTTTTGGTTTTGGTTTTGGTTTTTTAGTTAAGCGGTCGAAATATCGACTTTTTTATGTAAATTATATCCAAACTTGAAAGAAAACCACCGGTTTCAACAAATTTCGTCCAGTTAGTTTGAGTTGTTATGAAAATGTATGGCGGGGAGCGTTGGATGGCTGCCCCATCACCGACCCCACACCGTCCCCACAAAAACCCCGATCCGTCCCCTCTCTAAACCCTAGCTCTCACTCCACTCTCCTCTCTCGCTCCCTCTCCGATTTCGATTGAATCTGGCGTGATGTCGAGCTCCGGCAACCACTCCGGCTCCAACGTCAATGTCAAGGAGGAGCTAGCCCTCCGCATTGCGCTGGAGCGGTCCAAGGTGGGCACGGGGGGCAGCTTCGGATCTGCACCGTCGCGCTCACGCGCCAGTGCAGCGCGGACGCTGGAGCTGGCCCCTCCCGGCCCGCGCGCTTCGCAAGGGCCGCGCAGTCCGCTCCGCCCCCATGCCCTTCCCCCATCGGCCGCTGCTCCACACGGGGTGGGGTGGGTGCTAGTGCCCGCTCCGCCCGCATGCGTGCACTGAAATCGGGGGTGCGCGCCGTCCGCCACAAGAGACATCGGGCAAAGTAGATGGATGCGGCGGAGCAATCCGTGCGCCGCTGCCACGGGTTGCCGGTTGAGCCCGACGAGGACGAGCGGCTCCTCACATGGGTCTGCCGCCGGTTGCTGACGATGACGAAGACGGACGCTCATTTGCTACTGAGGAAGAACGCTAAGGCGCTCCGGCTTGCCATTGAGCAGTCGGAGCGCGAGGTGTCGGAGGCAGCAGTGGAGGCGGCTCGGGTGGCCAAGCTCAAGCGGAAACAAGACAGGGTCGTCCGGCGGATGAAGGGGGACTTATTTATGGGAACTTATTTATGATTCTTGCACAGGCCGGAAATAATCATGTTTTTTTTTACCAAAATTTACAAGGATAAGTTCTCCCTGATAACGACAAGCATGGCTTTTCCCCGTACATTTCAAAACTTTGATCTTTCACCCTAAGTTTTATAGAATCAGTCCATACGTGCCAATGTTCTAGAAATTCACTTGGGCACCCCAAAAAAAGAACTGAAAAACGAGACCTTCACATAGGAGTACAAAGTATCTGCCCATGCGAAAGCGACATCTTTGCCTGTGATGACTGAGATGGTGACTGGTAGGTTTAGCTTTGCCACCAAACGAAACAAGAATTGTACTCTACTCCCTCCGTAAACTAATATAAGAGCGTTTAAAATATTAAAATAATGATCCAAATGCTTTTATATTAGTTTACGGAGGGAGTATTTGCTAAGAAATCTACGTGCATGTTTCTTCTTTTTGATTGATGAAGGACTGATGAGAAGTCCACATGTGATGATTAGGTAGTGCTCCTACTTATTAAAGAGGAAGTGCTCCATGATTGTCCTACTCCCACCTGTCAAACCGTCTCTGACATTCCACCAAGCCCCTTTTTTTCCTTCTCACGCCCATGTGCTTCTCTCGTGCAGGTGCGAGCAGGTCCCATGCAATGCACGCATCACTGCTGAGATAGGGCGGCGGCGGCGGGCGGGCGGGCGGGGGGCGCGAGCGTCGCCGCACGCGTGCCTTGTCAGACAGTTAAGATATGCGCCTCGCCGGTCGCCGTTGCGTTGATCCGAGGAGGCGAGGACGGTGGGCGTCGTTTGACCGTACGTCGCCACCGCCCCATGCCCCGTCACCGGTAGCGACCACTTCCCCGTTGCAGTCCAAACAAATAAGGAAGCGGGTGGAGAATTTGTCACAGATGCTAATACATGCATAGTACTCCTGCTCCAGCCAAGGGCGTCTACAACGCCGGTCCTCAAACCGCCCACATACGTTCGCACGGCGGAAACTATCCAGTACGAATATGTATCAGTCACCTAACGGTTTGGATGCATTTTTTCTCGTAAATCGGAGACAAATGTGGAGGCTTTATGGGCGTCTGGACAGTTGTCGCATCCACGTCTGACCGCCCTGACCCACAAAAACCACCACCCGCCTCTCCTGGGCTTTTCATCGAACGCCTGCGCCGCTCGCCGCGCCGCATTCATGCCGGCCCAGAGCATGCAGCGGCCGACATTGAAGCGGCGCCCCGCCCGATTGAACATGCCTCCTTGCCGCATTCAAACGGACACAGACCACCCGCCTTCCATCATTAAACCTATGTGTGCGTCGAGAAATCTACTCTGGTCACACGTCCGTTCGTGAGTCGCCCGTTTCTAAACACAACGCCGGTTGGCTTCGATTGTCCGCCCACTATTTAAACGATGCCAGACACTGGGCATAAATCGCACCACACTTCGCTCCCATCTCCTCCTTGCATCATTTATGCACAATCTCCATGGCATTTGGCGAGCAGGAAGAGGAGTTCTCCAGCATAAAAGTTGCCCGGGTGGCCCATCGAGCCTACCGGATACGAGCCAGGCAACGCTTTGCTCCACCACCCTCGACGATCTAGGCCGCTGCAGGCCAACTCACGGATGCAGAAACTCCAAGACGACGTGTCATTCAGCAACTCGCTGCTCCAAACCAGCAATCCGAAAAGTGGCGATTTGCTCCAGGCCGTCACGCAGGGAAGCACAGTAACATGGGCATCGTGGCTGCCGTGGACAACGCCGTGTCGTAGCGCTCCTCTCATTCCTGGGACCACACCATCCACCATCAACGTATGTGTAACCGCGCCCTGCCAGCCGAGAAGGAAGTCGGCTTCGCGAAGATGGACGAAATGGTGACCAGCACGCCGTGGCAGCCGCCATCATCGAGGAGCAGTAGATCACGGGAGGCCGCCGCCGCTTGGGTCCCATGAAGGCCACCACCAAGGCAACGCCGACATACATAGCCGGTGTCTTGCCCGGTCGCAGGCCATCATTGTCCCCTTCCCTTCCGTTTGAAGCACATCATGGGGGTTTCACTCGGATGAGCGGCGCTGCCGAACATGGGGAAACGAGCCGCACTTTGCGCTGAAGTATATACCTTCGGGGCTCACGGCATTCCGACGAGTGGGCTGCTGGACATGAGGAAGACAATGGAGATCCGCCGTCGCCGGCCTAGACTAGTCAAGGCTATCTGTGTCGTGCGCATGGATATCCGCCGGCGCCGGCCGTAGACTAGTTTTACCTCAGCCCGGTATATTTTTTAGTTAAAGAAGTCCAATAATGAATATCATCCGGTTTATATGAAATGCATCGTACTGGTGTGAATTTCATCCGGTTGATACAAAAAGTTGTTGAAATATATGCAAACAACGTTAGATGATTACCTTTTGCATCCGTGTTCATGGACTGATCCCATTATGATCCCATTATCCGCGGTCGGATGTGGAAGAAAATCTACTTACGAGTCGCTGACGGAGATGCCCTAACCACTGTAGGGACCATTGGCGAACACCCGCGTGCCTCCTGGCCCTTGCTTGCATCACAATCCTCGGAAGAAAAAACGGCCAGGACGGGACCCTACCGAAAGAGGATGCCGCTACAGTTCGGTGGGTCGCTTAATCTGTGTGCAGTGATGCTGGACGATGGACGAGTCGATCTCGCACGAGGAGAATGTGTGCGCCGCAATCGCAAGTGCCCTGAGCATACGCATCGATCACAATTCACAGAGGACTAGATCGATCGACAGTGAGTAGTAGGTTGGTACCGTCCGGAAGTGGCCAAAACTAAGATTGGCACGCAGATCCGTAGGCCCCTTGATCGTCCGCCTTCCATTTCATCGCCGTCTTTATCCCGCCCGCCAGGCCCAGGGCATTCCTAGCGATCCACTCATCCTAGCTAGCTCGTGGTGGAGATGCCTACTGATCTCATCTCATCCACGCCAATATGTTGATGTGATACGCATCACCGGCTTCATCCTCGGATAAGGAAATTAAAGCGTACGCTTCCAAATATGATTCCCTGCAGGGAGTGGTCTTTCTTGAGCAAAACTTTCAATCTATTCATCACTGTCAAGATACTTCAGAAGTAAAAAATACATTCAGATTTGTAGATCATCTAGCGACGACTCCAATCAGTGGAACAAGCCGAAGGCACGCCCCGGTATTGGCCTCTTTCGTTTGAACCGAGCAAATCTTTTTATAGTAAACACTCGGAAAGTCATATGATTCCGTGCAGCGAGTGGCCTTGACCGCGTGCAATCATTGAGATATCCAATTCCGATGATGATGATGTGAAGTCACTTTGCTTGCTAGCTATCCTTTGATTCCCGTCTTTTGGCAGGCCGATCGATGCAATCAGTTGTCACTGCAGGAGTGCCGAAGGGGAGCGGATCGGAGATCAAATCTTCCGTGGACTCATTGCCCTTCGTGTTCCGTTTTGTCCCGTTCTGCCACATTCGTTGCACCGTATCGTATCCTACAGTTGCATATCCAGGCTTCGTGTATGGGAAATCAAAGATGGCGCGTGCCCTCTTGGGAGTGACCATGCCTGTAGCTACAGTGCTGTGGTACTGTCTCGGAGTCGGAGGCGAAGAACTGATTTGCATCCAAAAAAACACATGACCGTCATGGAACACGTTCCGGGATAAAGAAATTGTATCAACATAGTACATGTGGCATGGAACACACTTACACATGTACGCCCACAAGATTTGGCCGGTTCCTCGTAGTATGACTGTACAGTTCCCCAAAAAGGATTCCCCGATCACGATTACAAAACATCTACTCTGGCGAACAGCACATTAAACTCAAAAGAAAAGAGAAACTAGTGCCAGCAACGGCAACTCAACCAAACGCGGATGAACCGCCACCAGCGCGCCCTCCGAAGTCGTCCCACCACAGTCCTAGACTTTGAAACGTCGCGTACCAAGCATCACCTCCAAGAAAGAATGCGACGACCACGACACTGCTGCCTAGATATGTCCTAGGGTTTCCTCGGACACGCAGAGGGGAGTGGGAATGGGTACATCCGATGCCCTTTACGAAGAAATGGCGGCACCCACATGCGTCACCACGTTGGTACCAGATGAGCCGACAGGGGTTTCTCCCAAACCCAAACACCACTACTCCGTCGATCTGAAGCCTTTCAACCAGCTAGCCACCCACCAGTACGCCCTACCACGGTCTTGACGCCACCCTCGTCGTCTCACTGAGATCACCATCACGAGGCCTAGAGGACGGAAAGTGGGAGCGCAAGGAAACGGGGGCGGCCACACCCAAGCCGCGCGGGAGGTCACTTTCTCCAGCACCGTCGCGGTAGCCGGCCGGACGCGGCAGCAGGGGCACACCAGGCCTCCTTGGCCCGGATCGGACCCGCAGAGCCTCCGCCGCCACGCTGCGGCAAGACAGCAACAACGTCACCACTACCCAGCATCCCGACGCTCCACCTCTAGGGGGCAAGGCCATCAACAAAAGAGTCGTCGACCTTTCCAGGCCCAGATGGGCCCCAAAGGGGCCCATATCTGGGCCGAGCGGGCACCGCCAGCCGGCACATCCGTGCATCTTCGCTGCCAATGGCAGCGCTGTTGCGTTGCAGAACCCCCATGCTAGTGGCAAGTCGCCTACCACCGCCGAACCGCCGCTGCCTGGAAGCACCCCCCGAGAACCCCCCCGCCCCGCATTGGAACGTCTCCGAGAGGGGAAAAGTTGGGGGCCGACGTAGCCCAGGCCTTGCCCGGCGACCGACGCCAGTGACGGAGGAGGAAGAGGGCAAGGGGGAGGGCTCTAGGAGAGGGGACCGGAGGCGCGACCGGTCGCTCGCAGGGAGCGACACGGTCGCGAGAGGGGAGGGATGTCTCTACAGTTCTACTCAGTAGTCAACACCGCAGCGAAAGTATCCAATGATACCAACTCCCACATGTTCCCATATTCCAATTCAAAAAAGACCAATTTAAATGTTTCAAAATAAAAGTGACAAAATTGTGAACATTCACAAGACCCCTAAAATATTCAAACCCAAATTCAAAATAAACATTGAGAAACAACAAAGACAAATCCATATGTGAATAGTATCATTTTCGCTTTTGTCCTTTCATGGCACTATTTTGTCTCTCTGTGCGTATTCAAATTTAGATCTGAAATTTTTAGAGGTTGTAAACTCATACTGTCTCCGTCTCAAAATATAAGACATTTTTAGGCTAAATTAGCCTACAAAAACTTCTTACATTTTGAGATGGAGGTACTATGTTGTGAACCCTAAAAAAACATAATTTTTTAAATGTCCAAATTTACTTTTAAAAAGTCGGGGTCACCTAATACTTCCCTCTCTACCCACTGGCCTGATAGAAATAAAGTGATATTTTTAATATATCTTTTTATAAAAATGCTCGGAAGCATACATATATGTCAATTTTTTTGACAAAAACGGCCTCAGCTACTCACAGGTAAAAACTTAAGCGTTTGTTTCATGTTAAATTTTCTATAATTTAAAAATAAAACACAAGTATCTGCAACTTTTGCAAAAAAAAGGAGAAACATATTTAGCGGACACACCTCCCTGCAGTAAGCCTACATGACAACCTAATGGCATG
>NC_057800.1:629871676-629899339 GCF_018294505.1 Triticum aestivum | reverse complement strand
GCCCCCATATATTTCAACCATTGTTTGAAGTAAACGGACGAAATTCATGCAAACACCGTGGATTTCATTGAAGTTCGGTCATAATTTACACAAAAAGGTCGATATTTCGACCGTTCAACTAAAAAACTAGAAAAAAACCTAAACCTTATAATGGAAGACCATGTCGTAGGCGTGGAACCCGCAGCACCGTCATCGTTGTCCGTGTTGTTGTTGTCGTTGTCGTCGTTCCTCCATCGACGATACGACACCAGGGGGCCGGGACAGCCTTGTCCGGCGGCTACCTGCCAATCGCGAAGGAGCCGCTCCACCTCCCGCTGTGCGATGCGGAGGGCCGCCGTGGCCAATGCCGATGTAGCCTTTGGAGCCTGGGCGGGGCCATGCCGCGGCCGGCGTTGGCGGAGCGGTCACTAAGAAACCACTCCATGCTAATCTTGGCGACCTCGTCGATAAGGTGGCAGCGGCGCCTGGTGGCCATCTTCGCGGTGGCGACAGAGCGGTCGAGGGCCCACGCAGTGGTGCGATCGGGTACGCTGAGTAATGAATCCATTGCCACATCGGTTTTGGCAAAGACGGAGTGGCGGATGGCCTTGCAGTGGTCGTACCTCGCCTGCTGCCTTGCCGGGCGCTCCTCGTCGGAAAGGACGACCCTAGAGCCCAAGGGACCACCGCCGCTGCCTCGGAGGTAGTGGAGGATGCGGCTCGACGGATTTGTGATCATGGGTAACAGCTCCCGCTTGACGACGTGGCGGTGGTGGCGGGCAGCGAGGCATGCCCGTCATTGCAGGCATATCGGCTGTGCGGGGCAACGCCGGCTTGTCCTTGAGAGGACTCCATGGTTCAGTGGGTGAGATGATGGCTTGTCCTTGACGCGGAGTCCAATTCGGACACCACGGTAGCGCTGGGGCGGGGGTGACGCTGGCTCGTCCTTGACCCACCGGAGAGGGGACACCTGCTCGCGCTTCACGTGGTGTCCTGGCGGGGACAACAACTCAACCTTGACGCGTGCGTGCGATGGTGGCGACGGGCCCATGTGACGGATCAAACGCTTCATCATTAACTCCATCTGCCAGATGAATTTTTATCCGTCACAGTAGCGTACGAGAGGAGGCGAGGCCTCTGCTGTTGCGGCGTCTAGTCCTCCTTATCGCTAGAGGAGATGATGATCTCCTCCTTACCAAAGGAGCTGGGCGTCGTGGATGCCGATGGGCCCGGAGAGCAAGGGCGGCAAGCCAAGAACCACTAGACAAAGAACTCCCACCGCCTCCGCCTGTCAGCGCAGAGAACCAGGACTTCGGCATCGCCGCTAGGCTCAGTGAGCAAGGGCTCGAGGACGGTGATGGGGAGGGGAGGGGACGGAGCTCGAGGAGGGGGAGTGCGGATGTGTGCGTCGCTGGCTCATGGCTTAAATAGCCATGACCAGGCCAGGTGAATTGGCAGTCAGCCTGCTTCAATGTTGCGCAGTGCTCGGAGTTGGTTTCTCGGGAAGCGACGTCTAGACTGAAGCGTCGATGCCCAAGAGATCACGCCTGTTAGTGCCACCCTCCCGCCCGGTCAAATCACAACATCAATATAGGTCGCTTCATGCTCTGGGCTAACATGAATGCGGCGTGGCAAGCAGTGCGAGCGTTCCATGGAAAGTGCAGGAGAGAGGGTGGGGGTTTGTGGTGGGCCAGGGCAGTCAGATGCGAGCGTGGCAGCTGTCCGGACGCCCTCAAAGCCCCCATCCCACTTTGTCTCTAGTTTGCGGGAAAAAAACACATCCGGACAAGCAAGCGGACTGATACGTCCATTTTACATTATGTTTTTCTACTGTTATTTATAGTGTTTTTATCAATATTTCACTTTGTGATGCAATTCTAATGTATTTTCTCTCTTAATATGCAAGATTTACATGAAGAGGGAGATTGCGGTAGCTGGAAATGTGGACCCAAAAAAAGCTACAATAGAGATACCTATTCTCTGGATCTCCACATGACCTGGAATTGTACGGAGAATTATTTTGAAATATATAAAAATACTGGGAGAAAGAAGTACTAGAAAGGAGCAACCATGGGCCCACAACCTAATAGGGCATGCCTAGATATCTTGCCGTGCCCATAGAAGTCCTTCGGTGTCCTCCTTCTGCTATATGAGGCCATTTTCCCAAGAAAAAATAGAGGAAAACTTTCAGGATGAAGCGCAGCTGTCTCGAGGCGGAACCTAAGCAGGAGCACTTTTCCTCTCTGGCGGAGCGATTTCGTCGAGGATACTTCCCTCTGAGAGGGGCAAATCGAAACCATCGACATCACCAATGTTCCTCTCATTGTGGGAGGACTGATCTCCATCAACATCTTCACCAACATCATCTCATCTCAAACCCTAGTTCATCTTTTGTATTCAAGTTTTGTCTCAAAACCTTAGATTCGTACCTGTGGGTTGCTAGTAGTGTTGATTACATCTTGTAGTTGATGCTAGTTGGTTTATTTGGTGGAAGATCATATGTTCAGATCCTTAACTATATGCTATATTCCTATGATCTTGAACATGAATATGATTTGTGAGTAGTTCCGCTTGTTATTGAGGACATGGGAGAAGTTTTATTATAAGTAATCATGTGAAGTTGGTATTCGTTCAATATTTTGATGATGTGTATGTTGTTCTTTCTCTAGTGGTGTCGTGTGAACGTCGACTACATGGCACTTCATCATGTTTGGCCCTATGGGAAGGCATTGGGGGTAGTGATTCGATGATGGTTTGCAAGAGTGATAGAAGTTTAGACCCTAGTTTGTGCGGTATTCCGTAAGGGGCTGATTTGGATCCATACATTTCATGCTATGGATAGATTTATATTAATTCTTCTTTCATAATTGCGAATGCTTGCGAGATGGGTTAATCATAAGTGGGTTGTTTGTTCAAGTAAGAACAACACCTTAGCATCAGTCCACCTACATATCCAATTATGGAAGTAGTGAACGCGAATCAATTAAACGTGATGAACGTGACTAGACGAGAATTCCCATGTGTCCTTGAGAACGCTTTGTTCACTATAACAAGTACTTTCGGCTTGTCCTTTGCTATTAAAAAGGATTGGGCCACCATGCTGCACCTTTGTTACTATTATAACTTGCTACTTATTACGAATTATCTTTCAATCCAACTATCTGTTACTACTATCTACAACACTTGCAGAGAATACCTTACTAAAAACCGCTTGTTAATTCTTTCTGCTCTTCGTTGGGTTCGACACTCTTACTTATTGAAAGAACTGTAATTGATCAACTATACTTGTGGGTTATCACGGACCGATACATACCCATGTTGGATGGCAAAACAAGTCCGGATGTATGTGGGTGGTTTGGGGTTCGGTGTTAGAGATTCCCTAACATACAAACCAATTGTGTGGAAGAGAATTTGTTGCACGCAGGTCTTTGAGCATGGAGTCCGTGGCACATGCTTTTATTTTTGGCTTCCGATTTCAAACTTTTATACCTTTTGAACCAGAATTTCAAATTAAGTTCTATTTTTATATTCGTGTTTCTCGTGATGAGGGCTTTCAAATAAGACCCAACTTGAATACATTTTGATGAATTTTAAAAACAAATATTAAGTTTCAAATCTTGAAACTTAGAATGAGCGATCGATAAAATCACATTTTTTGTGCCAACAACCGACAAAACATATCTTAAAGTTTATTTATGAAACTTGGTAAGGGCGAGTGAGAAAATTGAAAATTTCAGATGAAAAGTCGTAAGCTTCAACAATTGAAAGTTAAAAATTCCGACACCCACGTGCGGGATACAACTACTTCACAAACCGCGAGACAATCGAGCGGCCGGGCATGGCTTGGCACGTGCATGCCCCCCTCCACACGTGCGCGTCCCTATGAATTTCCGCCAAATGTGTGAGAAACCTACATGACATGACAATGTTACCAACAACAATGCTACATCTACAATTGTTTTTACAGAGTTACTTTTACAAGCTGATGCGACAGTTTTTTAGTTGGACATCAGCGAAAAAGTGGACCCAACATGAAATTCAGGGGTAGGGGGGGTAGTATGGTCAAATAAGGCCCGCATGGTTTTTCATATAAATCATTTGTATGTTTAGGATTATTGATGTTTGTAGTATCCCCGTATATGACTATCTACTGAACCAACAAGCAACACCGGTTAATGTTTATCCGCAAGGTGGCAGCTGATCTTCCCTGACTCATCGATGAGGCACGACCCCCTCTCCTTCTTATGTTGCTTCAGTGATGGGAAGGGGAGGGGATCCTAGGGCTTTGATCTGGTGGTGGTAGGATTAGGAATAAATTTAGATTTGTCGTCGCCAACGGTGACAAGACGATGGTGTCATCATCATCATAGAGTAAGGTCTCTTTGCTTCACCCTGGTTCTGGTGGTGTGTCTTATTATCATTAGGTGTGGGTGTAGGATCATGTGTGTTTAGATTCGTTTCTTCGGGTTTGGCTTTCTTCTTCTGCAGGTTTGTCTCAGTGTCGTTGTCCTAAGGATCGAACACCATGATTTTTCATTTTCATCCACTAGCTCTAGTTACAAAAATCGAAGGTCGGCCAGCCTCGGTCTTGTTGGAGAGTGTGAAATTGATGTTCCAGACTTTGTCTATGCAAACTCGGGGAATTCTACATGCCCTCTATGGTGTTTTGTTCCCTCAAGCGATGAGTTGCTGCGCAAATCACGATCGTTGGCATATTTTGGTCTCTTTCCTGACTTTCTGTCCACTGCTTTCACAAGATTCTAAGTTTTGACTAGTTTACTCTTGTCAAATGGAGGCCCAAAGGTGGTAGCGACTTTTGCTCACGACGCGTCACTTGTGGATGCGGGAGGAAGAACACTTCGTCTCGCTAGGCATCTAGATCTATTTCTAATTTATTATGGGTGTTTTTGCAAGGACATGAAAGAATAAATCAAAATGAAATCCACATTTTAAGAAAATAATAGGAAAAGGTTTTTGTGCACTGGAGCACTACTCGAGCTATAGGTGCAAGACAAGACAAACACATGCAGCAACGACAACCAGCTAAATCATACTCTCCCATTCCAAGGATAATCCCTTACGAAGGGCGATCTCGCCAGCCGTCAAGAGGATTTCCTTCCACTGTCCTCCTCCTATGACTCCCTGATAGCCTGCAAGTGCACAGGGTTAGTTGTAGCCTTTTCGTAGTAAGAGTATCGATCCCATAGGGAGCACAAGACTCAGACTTTTTCCCCTTTGTAGAGAATTATGTAACTTTGTACCTGTAGATAGTTGTAGACTTGGAGCAGAGTGAAGGCGGATTTAACAAAGATAGAGTGAAATAGTGTCTCACAACTAAATAACATAAAAGTAAATTAAAGACAAGGAAGGTGAATAACGGTGAAACAACAAAATTAAAAAGGCGTTCTCAGGGTGTCTGGAATAGCATGGAATGGATAATTGAGCCACTGTTGATGATTATGCTGGGCGAGCCGGGTATAGAACACATTCTACTCGTGGTAGACTTTGTGCCACCCACACCATCGTAATAGCCTCCCCCATAGGATTACACCTCATGACAATTCAGGGTTTACCACATGGACGCGGCCTCACAAAGGGTTCTCCGTGATCCCCGGTCACTTGTAACGGTTAGGATCAGTAGGCTTTTGCTATCACCTCGAATTACCTCCACATCCTAAACCTATGCAAAGACAGTGATATACTTCATGGCCTACAAAGGTACAAATGCTGAGTGGGGCCCCTTCAAAACATTCACGAATTTATTAAACTAAGCATTCAACAGGTGATCTCATATCCACAATATATGTTTCAAATCCTACACATACCAAGGTTCATCCATATCCCCGAGAAGTCTACTCACACATAAGAACAACAAGCATCATGGGGATGGTAATGGGATACATTGACGAGTGATTCAGCCGATACATCAGCGTATCCACTAGGGATCTTGATGTTGCAGATGATAAGGATGTGGATGATGATGATGATGATGATGATGAAGATGGTGGTGATGTAGACGTTGATGATGACGCCGTTCCTCACTTGGTGAGAGGAATCCCCTTCTTCTCCCAGTTGGTCCTCCCTTTGGATGGGTTCTGGAGGCTAGGGTTCCGCCTTCTGGATGAGTTTCTGCCATCTTTGTTCATCCCCTCCATGTTTTTGCATCTTATTTGCTTAGAACGACGGTTGTAAATAAGATGATCCCTCATTAAAATTTCAAGAAAGTGTTCCCCCTAACTGTGCACCGTTGCGAAAGTTCGTCGTTTCGAAGCACCACGTGATGATCGGGTGTGATAGATTCTTACGTTCACATACAACGGTTGTAAGCCAGATTTACACACGCGAAACACTTAGGTTGACTTGACGAGCCTAGCATGTACAGACATGGCCTCGGAACACAAGAGACCGAAAGGTCGAGCATGAGTCGTATGATAGATACGATCAACATGAAGATGTTCACCGATGATGACTAGTCCGTCTCACGTGATGATCGGACACGGCCTAGTTGACTCGGATCATGTAATCACTTAGATGACTAGAGGGATGTCTATCTGAGTGGGAGTTCATAAGATGAACTTAATTATCCTGAACATAGTCAAAAGGTCTTTGCAAATTATGTCGTAGCTCGCGCTTCATTTTTACTGTTTAGATATGTTCCTAGAGAAAATTTAGTTGAAAGTTGATAGTAGCAATTATGCGGACTAGGTCCATAAACTGAGGATTGTCCTCATTGCTTCATAGAAGGCTTATCTCCTTAATGCACCGCTCAGTGTGCTGAAACTCGAACGTCGTCTGTGGATGTTGCGAACATCTGACATACACGTTTTGATGACTACATGATAGTTCAGTGCGTAATGCTAAATGGTTTAGAATTGAGGCACCAAAGACGTTTTTGAAACATCGCAGAACATATGAGATGTTCCAAGGACTGAAATTGGGATTTCAGGCTCGTGCCCACGTCAAGAGGTATAAGACCTCCGACGATTTTCGTAGCCTGCATAATAAGGGAGAAAAGCTCAATCTTGAGCTTGTGCTCAGATTGTCTGAGTACAACAATCGCTTGAATCGAGTGGGAGTTGATCTTCCAGATGAGATAGCGATGTTTCTCCGAAGTCATTACCACCAAGCTGCTAGAGCTTCGTGATGAACTATAATATATCAGGGACATATATGATGATCCTTGAGATATTCGCGATGTTTGACACCACAAAAGTAGAAATCAAGAAGGAGCATCAATTGTTGATGGTTGGTGAAACCACTAGTTTCAAGAAGGGCAAGGGCAAAAAGGGATACTTCATGAAACGGCAAATCAGCTGCTGCTCTAGTGAAGAAACCCAAGGTTGAACCCAAAACCCGAGACTAAGTGCTTCTGTAATAAGGGGAATATCCACTGGAGAAGAATTACCCTAGATACTTGGTAGATGAGAAGGCTGGCAAGGTCGATAGAAGTATATTGGATATACATTGTGTGTACTTTACTAGTACTCCTAGTAGCACCATGGTATTAGATACCGGTTCGGTTGCTAAATGTTAGTAAACTCGAAATAAAAGGCTGCGGAGTAAACGGAGACTAGCTAAAGGTGAGCTGGCAATATGTGTTGGAAGTTTTTCCAAGCTTGATGTGATCAAGCATCGCACGCTCCCTCTACCATCGAGATTGGTGTTTGCGTTGAGCATAGACATGATTGGATTATGTCTATCGCAATACGGTTATTCATTTAAGGAGAATAATGGTTACTCTGTTTATTTGAATAATACCTTCAATGGTCTTGCACCTAAAATGAATGGTTTATTGAATCTCGATCGTAGTGATACACATGTTCATGCCAAAAGATATAAGATAGTAATGATAGTACCACCTACTTGTGGCACTGCCACATAAAGTCATATCGGTATAAAATGCATGAAGAAGATCCATGTTGATGGATCTTTGGGCTCACTCGTTTTGAAAAGTTTGAGACATGCGAACCATGTCTATTGGTGTATATGCATGAAGAAACTCAATGCAAATGGACCGTTTGGACTCACTTGATTTTGAATCACTTGATACATGCAAATCATACCACATGGGCAAGATGACTGAAAGCCTCGTTTTCAGTAAAATAGAACTAGAAAGCAACTTGTTGGAAGTAATACATTTTGATGTGTGCAGTCCAATGAGTGCTGAGGCGTGTAGTGGATATCGTTATGTTCTTACTTCACAGATGATTTGAGTAGATGTTGAGTACATTTACTTGATGAATCACGAGTCTGAATTATTGAAAGGTTCAAGTAATTTCAGGGTGAAGTTGAAAGATCGTCGTGACAAGAGGATAAAATATCTATGATATGATCATAGAGATGAATATCTGAATTACGAGTTTGGCACAGAATTAAGACATTGTGGAAATTGTTTCACAACTAATACAGCCTGGAACACCATAATGTGATGGTGTGTCCAAACATCATAACTGCACCCTATTGGATATGATGCATACCATGATGTCTCTTATCGAATTACCATGATAGTTTATGGGTTAGGCATTAGAGACAACCACATTCACTTTAAATAGGGCACCACGTAATTCCGATGAGATGACACTGTATGAACTATGGTTTAGAGAAACCTAAGCTGTCATTTCTTAAAAGTTTGGGGCTACGACGCATATGTGAAAAAGTTTCAGGCTGATAAGCTTGAACCCAAAGCGGATAAATGCATCTTCATAGGACACCCACAAACAGTTGGGTATACCTCCTGTCTCAGATCCGAAAGCAATAAGGGATTGTTTCTAGAATCGGGTCCTTTCTCGAGGAAAGGTTTGTCTCGAGAATTGAGTGGGAGGATGGTGGAGACTTGATGAGGTTATTGAACCGTCACTACAACTGGTGTGTAGCAGGGCACAAGAAGTTGTTCCTGTGGCACCTACACCAATTGAAGTAGAAGCTTATGATAGTCACTACCATACTTCGTAGGGTGACAAGGATGCGTACTGCTTCAGAGTGGTACAGTAATCCTGTCTTGAAGGTCATGTTGCTAGACAACAATGAACCTACGAGCTATGGAGAAGCAATGGTGGGCCCAAATTCCGACAAATGGTTAGAAGCCATGAAACCCGAGATAGGATCCATGTATCAGAACAAAGCATGGACTTTGGTGGACTTGCCCAATGATCGGCAAGCCATTGAGATAAATGGATCTTTAAGAAGAAGACGGACGTAGACGGTAATGTCACCGTCTATGAAGCTCGACTTGTGGCGAAGAGTTTTTCACAAGTTCAAGGAGTTGACTACGATGAGATCTTCTCATCCGTAGCAATGCTTAAGTCCGTCGGAATCATGTTAGCATTAGCTGCATTTATGTAATCTGGCAGATGGATGTCAAAACGAGTTTCCTTACCAGTTTTCGTAAGGAAAGGTTGTATGCGATACAATTAGAAAGGTTTTGTCGATCCTAAGGATGCTAAAAGGTATGCTAACTCCAGCGATCCTTCTAAGGAGTGGAGTAAGCATCTCGGAGTTGGAATGTACGCTTTGATGAGATGATCAAAGATTTTGGGTTTATACAAAGTTTATTAGAAACTTGTATTTCCAAAGAAGTGAGTGGGAGCACTATAGAATTTCTGATGAGTATATGTTGTTGACATATTGTTGATCAGAAATGACGTAGAATTTCTGGAAAGCATATAGGGTTATTTGGAAAGTGTTTTTCAATGGGAAGCCTGGATTAAGCTACTTGAACATTGAGCATCAAGATCTGTAAGGATAGATCAAAATCGCTTAATGGTACTTTCAAATGAGCACATACCTTGACATGATCTTGAAGGTGTTCAAGATGGATCAGTCAAAGAAGGAGTTCTTGCCTGAGTTGTAAGGTATGAAGTTAAGACTTAAAGCTCGACCACGGCAGAAGAAAGAGGAAGGACGAAGGTCATCCCCTATGCTTTTGTCATAGGCTCTATACGATATGCCATACTGAGTACCACACCTGATGTGTGCCTTGCCACATATTTGGCAAGAGGGTACAAAGGTGATCTAGGAGTAGATCACTAGATAGCGGTCTAAATTATCCTTAGAGGAATAAGGATATGTTTCTCGGTTATGGAGGTGATAAAGAGTTCGACGTAAAGAGTTATGTTGATGCAAGCTTAACACCTATCCGGATAGCTCTGAGTAGAGATACCAGATGCGTATAATGGAGCAACAATTTAGAATAGCTCCAAGTAGAACAATTATTTGAAATGGCTCCAAATGTAGTGTAGTAGTTGCATCTACAAGATGACATAGAGATTTGCAAAGTACATACGGATCTGAATATTGCAGACCCGTTGACTGAAACCTCTCTCACAAGCATAACATGATCAAACCCAGAACTCTTTGGGTGTTAGTCACATGGGGATGTGACCTTGAGTGTTAATCACATATCGATGTGAACCGGATTATTGACTCTAGTGCAAGTGGGAGACTGTTGGAAATATGCCCTAGAGGCAATAATAAATTGGTTATTATTATATTTCCTTGTTCATGATAATCGTTTATTATCCATGCTAGAATTGTATTGATAGGAAACTCAGATACATGTGTGGATACATAGACAACACCATGTCCCTAGTAAGCCTCTAGTTGACTAGCTCGTTGATCAATAGATGGTTACGGTTTCCTTACCATGGACATTGGATGTCACTGATAACGGGATCACATCATTAGAAGAATGATGTGATGGACAAGACCCAATCCTAAGCATAGCACAAGATCGTGTAGTTCGCATGCTAAAGCTTTTTCTAATGTCAAGTATCATTTCCTTAGACCATGAGATTGTGCAACTCCCGGGTATCGTAGGAATACTTTGGGTGTGCCAAACGTCACAACATAACTGGGTGGCTATAAAGGTGCACTACGGGTATCTCCGAAAGTGTCTGTTGGGTTGGCACGAATCGAGACTAGGATTTGTCACTCCGTGTAAACGGAGAGGTATCTCTGGGCCCACTCGGTAGGACATCATCATAATGTGCACAATGTGATCAAGGAGTTGATCACGGGATGATGTGTTACGGAACGAGTAAAGAGACTTGCTGGTAACGAGATTGAACAAGGTATCGGGATACCGACGATCGAATCTCGGGCAAGTATCGTACCGCTAGACAAAGGGAATTGTATACGGGATTGATTAAGTCCTTGACATCGTGGTTCATCCGACGAGATCATCGTGGAACATGTGGGAGCCAACATGGGTATCTAGATCCTGCTGTTGGTTATTGACTGGAGAACGTCTCGGTCATGTCTGCATGGTTCCCGAACCCGTAGGGTCTACACACTTAAGGTTCGATGACGCTAGGGTTATAAGGAATAGATATATGTGGTTGCCAAATGTTGTTCGGAGTCCCGGATGAGATCCCGGACGTCACGAGGAGTTCCGGAATGGTCCGGAGGTAAAGATTTATATATAGGAAGTCATCATACGGTCACCGGAATAATTCGGGGGCTTGCCGGTATTGTACCGGGACCACCGGAGGGGTTCCGAGGGTCCACCGGGAGGGCCCACCTGCCACGGAGGTCCCTATGGGCTGTATGTGGAGAGGGACCAGCCCCTTAGTGGGCTGGGCGCCTCCCCCCTAAGGCCCATGCGCCTAGGGTTTGGGGGAACCTTAAAGGGGGGGGGGGCGCCCCTTGCCTTGGGGGGCAAGGCAACCCCCCTTGGCCGCCGCCCCCTCCTCAGATGGGATCTGAGGGGGCCGGCCCCCCTCTCCCTTGCCCCTATATATATGTGGGGGGTGGGAGGGCAGCCACACCAATGTTCTGGCGCAGCCCTCCCCCTCTCCCAAGTCCTTCTCCTCTCCCGTGGTGCTTGGCGAAGCCCTGCAGGATTGCCACGCTCCTCCACCACCACCACGCCGTTGTGCTGCTGTTGGATGGAGTCTTCCTCAACCTATCCCTCTCTCCTTGCTGGATCAAGGCATGGGAGACGTCACCGGGCTGTACGTGTGTTGAACGCGGAGGTGCCGTCCGTTCGGCACTAGGATCTCCGGTGATTTGGATCACGACGAGTATGACTCCTTCAACCCCGTTCTCTTGAACGCTTCCGCTTAGCGATCTACAAGGGTATGTAGATGCACTCTCCTTCCCCTCATTGCTGGTTTCTCCATAGATAGATTTTGGTGATACGTAGGAAAATTTTGAATTTCTGCTACGTTCCCCTATACCCTCAAGGAAGAGAAGTCAGCTCCCAGGTGTAGTTCTCTGTGATTGAATCCATTTCAACATCCATGGCACTCTTCCACACGGTGTCCTCGAGCACGTCAGCAATGTTGGCCGGCTCCTTAGTGCTCAGCAGGCAGCGCTCCAATGCCTCGCGCATTGCCTACCCTTCGGTCCCATCATGGACACAGGAGAGCCGGCGGTAGCGGATGTGTCCACTGTCAAGATCGCACCCATCGTCGTTCGTCAGGGGCGTAGCCCATCGCACCTCACGTGTGTTAGCCGATGTAGCTAGCTCGGACTGTGGCGTCTCGAGCGCGCTCCACCCAGGCGTACACATGCCAGAGGGCGCGTTTCCTGACACGGTCTTAGTGGGGGTCGCTGGCGTACGCGGCGTGATGGAGAGGATGGGCGTGCTGCGGTTGATCTCATGGACGCCTGGGCCCGTGGTGTAGACCACGGTGAAAGTGGCCGGCGCAGTGTGAGCCTTCGCTGCGCTCGGGGTGCGCCACAACCACGTCCTGCTCTCCTCGAACACTGCATCCCTCGTTACCTGGAGTTTCTTTGTTGCAGGGTTGTAGACGCGATAGGCTTTGGAACCCTCTTCATAGCCGACGAAGACCATCGGCGTAGAGCGGTCGCTGAGCTTGGTGATGCCAGAGCCGACGCGCTTGACGTGAACCGTGCACCCGAACATGATCAGGTGTTGCACACTGGGATTATGGTCGTGCCACACTTCATAGGGTGTGACACCCTCCAGGATTCGGGTAGGAGCGCGATTGAGCACGTACACAGGCCTCGGCCCAAAAGGACATCGACATCTCCATGCTCTTCATCATGCATCTCGCCATCTCCACCACCGTTTGATTGCGCCACTCAACCACCCCGTTTTGCTGTGGAGTATGGAGCGGTCATGTAGTGCTTGACACCGAGTTCCTCACAGTACGCCTTGAACTTCCTAGAGTTGAACTTGCCACCACGGTCCGATCGGAATGCGCGCAGCTTGCAGCTGCCGTCCGCCTCGGCTTGCGCCTGAACTTTCCTGAGGCGCCGGAATGCCTCATCCATGGTCTTCAAGCACTCTAGCCACATGTAACGGCTATAGTCATCCACTATCAAAAGGAAATACTTATTACCTCCCGGCATGGTCGGCTCGATCGGGCCGTAGAGGTCCATGTGCACAAGCTCTAGTCCACGCTCTGCGCGGTACATTGTGGACCGCGGGAACGGAGCGTGGTGCAGCTTTCCCAGAGTGCACTTGTCGGTGTCAAAACCGGCGGATCTCGGGTAGGGGGTCCCGAACTGTGCGTCTAGGCCGGATGGTAACAGGAGGCAAGGGACATGAAGTTTTACCCAGGTTTGGGCCCTCTCGATGGAGGTAAAACCCTACGTCCTGTTTGATTAATATTGATGATATGGGTAGTACAAGAGTAGATCTACCATGAGATCAGGCTAAACCCTAGAAGCTAGCCTATGGTATGATTGTTGATGTGTATGTTGTCGTATGGACTAAAACCCTCCGATTTATATAGACACCGGAGAGGGTTAGGGTTACACAAAGTCGGTTACAATGGTAGGAGATCTGCATATCCGTATCGCCAAGCTTGCCTTCCACGCCAAGGAAAGTCCCTTCCGGACACGGGACAAAGTCTTCAATCTTGTATCTTCATAGTCCAGGAGTCCGGCTGAAGGTATAGTCCAGCTATCCGAACACTCCCTAATCCAGGACTCCCTCAGTAGCCCCTAAACCAGGCTTCAATGACGACGAGTCCGGCGCGCAGATTGTCTTCGGCATTGCAAGGCGGGTTCCTCCTCCAAGTACTTCATAGAAGATTTTGAACACAAAGATAGTGTCCGGCTCTGCAAAATAAGTTTTCCACATATTGCCATAGAGAGAATAATATCTACACAAATCTAATCTGCTGACGTATTCCGTAGTATGACACACCACGGCCAAGCCTTTATCCGAGTCGTTTCATTATCCCACCTCAGCGCGTCATGCGAGGCGGTTTCCTTGGCACGTCTTGTTAATGCAGAGATCATGTCCCCTTATCCCAGGATTCTCATCAATACGGGCGTGGGTAACCCAACCGCGCTATTGATTACGACGCTTGGAGATAAGCGGGTTTTACCAGGCTGGTGGGGACATGTAGTTGCGTCCACCATATAACGGGATAGGGATCCACCTTTTCACCTACGCCTTCTTCCTCCTTCGCTTATCCATTCTTGCGCACTCGAGCTCCAGCGCCCAAGTCCGCACTCCCACCTCAACCTTCTCCAGTCATGTCCGGAGCGGGAGGCAAGTGGATGGTCTCCTCCGTCACGGAGGGACACATCAAAAAGCTGAGGAAGGCCGGATACCTATCTAATGACATCGCGCACCGGCTTCCTGAAAAGGGGCAGATCATCCCCACCCCTAGGCCCCATGAGAGGGTGGTGTTCCTCCCCCATTTCCTCCATGGACTGGGCTTCCTTCTCCACCCATTTGTCCGGGGGCTCATGTTCTACTATGGCCTGGATTTCCACGATCTGGCCCCGAACTTCGTCCTCAACATCTCGGCGTTTATCGTCGTGTGCGAGGCTTTCCTCCGCATCTGCCCCCATTTCGGCCTATGGCTTAAGACTTTCAATGTTAAGCCGAAGGTGGTGCGCGGCAACCAGGCGGAGTGCGGAGGTTCCATGGTGGGCAAGATGGCCAACGTCCTATGGCTCGAGGGCTCCTTTGTGGAGACCCTGAAGGGGTGGCAATCATGGTGGTTTTATATCACCGAGCCATGCGATCCCGCATGGGTCGCAGCCCCCGAGTTTCGATCCGGACCCCCATACGCGGCTCACCTCCTGGAAGGAGACAGGCCTGTCGTGGGGTAAAAAAGGAGAGCTGACCGGACTCCAAACATGCATCCCAACCCTGGTGGACAAGAAGCTCAAACTTGTCAACGTAGTCCAGGTTATGCTCATCCGCCTGATCCTCCCGTGTCAACAACGGGCTTTCAACATGTGGGAGTTCGACCCAGCGCAGCACCAAACTCTGAACAGGCTCTTCGACACGACGTACGAAGATGCCTGGAGGGTGCTTTTCAAGGGCACCGAGGCCCCCGCATCCGCTACCGAGGATCGCGGATTCAGTATGCAGCGTCACGCTCATGCGGTAAGTTGTTATTTTTCCTTTTACAGGATATTAGGTTATCATAGTTTGACTCCATGCGGGATCTAAGCTCCCTTACCTTTGACAGGATTGGCAGGTGACGTCCGGACAGATCAACTGTCCGGCTCCTTTACCCGAAGGCCCAGCGGACGCTCTCTTGGCGAAGCTGCTGGTTCCGGCACCCTATGTGGTGCCGGAGAAGAAGGCCGCGAAAAAGGCCACGGGGACTCGAAAGATTGCCCGGTGCCAGGAGGTGTCAGATCCATCATCCGGCGGTTCCGAGGTGCATTCCTCTCGTGAAGACGAGGAGGAAGAATAAGATACCTCTCCCCTTCTAGCGGGAGGAGAGAATAAAAGGAAGGCCGCCCTCACCAAGGAGGCCGGAGGGTCCAAGAAGGGGAAAACCCTTCCTCCGGACTACTCCACCGACGCCAACGACGGCGGGGAGGAGTGGCAGCCCAGGGCCAAGCCCCTGGTGAAATCGTGAGTATCCGGATACCGGAGTAATTCATAGTATTCGTTTATTGCACAGCTTTCCCTTATGTCGAATATGTTTATGCAGCCCACCCAAAGACCGGCTCGACGCGTCGTCGAGCGGCTCACTGGACTCGTCGGATGTGAACTCGCTTCCGATGGCTTCCTCCCCCCGCCCTACGGACGACACCGAAGTGTTGTCCCAACAGGTTCCAAGCAGGGAGGAGGTGGTCCTGGAGGCGCCGCAAGGCGACCTCCCGGACTCCAGGAGTAAAGGGGATGAAACCCCCCAGGGCTCCAAGTCCGGCTCTAGGGCGGACACCGCTCCGGAACCTTCAAAGGTTCCAGAGTCTGGCAGGGGACCTCCTTCCAAGAGGAGCAAGTCCACCGTGCTGGTGGCCCCCGTCCAACCGGAGGCGCCGGACAATATGTTGGAGGCGCTCCAAGGCGCCTCCATCGACGAGGAGCACCGCACTATTATGAGTGCGGTGATCCAGAAGGTTCGGTCCGCCAAGAGCGGACTGGCTGAAGCTTGTACGAGCCTTTTAACAGGCTTTGAGGTAAGTAAAGAATGTGTAAATAATAGTACCGCATAGACAGTAGCCCCTGATGCTCTGTTGGGCGTTCAGGAAGAAAAGCCGAATAGAGGATCAAAGAATTCGCAGGAGTCTAACAAAGGAGTCAATATGCGTATGCAGGCTTCTCTGCTGGCGTCCGCTGCACTGACTGCGGAAGTGGACACGCTGAAGCAGATCCTCGAGAAGTCCGAGCAAGAGCTCGGGCGTGCCAAGAAGCAGCTCGAGGAGAAGGAAGGTAAGAAATACCTTGTTTGAATATATATATAAAAGGTGCAATTGCAAAAAATGACAGGATTAACGTGGCTATTGTAGGGGCCACGTCTGAGGTGGCGACCCTTAAGCAAGCGCTGCTCGAGGCCGAGAAGAGTGCGACCACGGAGCGCACCGAGCGGGAGAAGTATGAGGCCGAGGTTGGCAAGGTGCGGCAAGAGCTCCAGGTTCTCATGAAAAAACATGAGAGTTTGGAGCTTGACTCAAAGACGCGAGCGTCCGAGCTCGCGGCGGCCATTGAAAATGCCAAGTCTGCCAAGACCGAATCCCAGAAGACCCTCCAGGAGTTGGATGAGGTGAAGAAGATAGCGGCGGGTAAGGCATTCTTTATGCAAAGCAAACATATAAACATGAGTTACTTGTTACTTACCCGAATCCGGAGCTCTCCAGGAGCGTTCGCAGATCTTCCCCGGAGTGTGTCCGATGCCGCCGCATTCTATCGGGCTGAGGAGGGCAGCTCGACAGAGAAGGTGTTCTGGTCTCAGTATGTTGAGGCCGGACACTCCGTGCCCCTGAGCGACCAGCTGAAGCAACTGATCGAGCTCCACAAGGCGGCCGAACAGGCCATGAAGGGCCTCTTAGTTCGGCTGTGGCCTGGAGAGGCTCTGCTGGGAGCTATTTTGGGTTGGTGCGGCGGCTGGTGGAGGCCTGTCCAAGGCTTGAAGTCATCAAGCGCTCCGTCTGCATTGAAGGTGCCCGTAGGGCCCTTGCCCGTGCTAAGGTGCACTGGGGCAAGCTTGATGCTGAGAAGGTTGTGAAGGACGGGCCATCGCCGGGGAAAGAACATCGCAAGCCTGAGAATTACTATAAGGATGTTCTGAAGGGTGCCCGCTTTGTGGCGGATGAATGTTCTAGGGATGTAATTTTTGAGTAAAACTCGCTTGTTTTTGTCCTGTGCGCTGAAAACTTGTTCATATGCGCTGAGCAATGCTGTTTGGATTTAAAATATTACCTTCCGTGCGGCTTTTTATCAATTCTGAGAGATGGCGAGTCGTCGGCTTCTGCCCCGTCCCGCTAGTGCTGGGGTGTTTGGGGATAAACCTGAGTGCTCTTTTCCCCATGTTTGGGTCCTTCGAGGGAGGCTCTCAGCCCAACGAACACGGCAATCCGACTATAATGCGTGAACACTCTCACTTAGCCATAGAATTCTATAATTTTAAATTTCGGCGAAGCCCCTGGTATTCGGAAGACCGAGTTCGGGGCGCTATCCACGCCTTGGCCGGACAGAGCCGACTCCTCGCCCTAAGCGGCATAAGTCTTTAGGGACTCGAAAAAACCTCTCGAACAGCGACCAGCTCTCGCTTCATCATGACAGTCAGTTTTAGCTTTCTCCACTGAGGTGCTCGGCCCAGCTCAACTGGGGCACAATCGTAGTGGTTCTCCTAGTGCTACCTTAGCCGATATAGTGGAACGTAAGGCACCAAAACATAGGAGCCGGGCAAACCCAGCTATTGACCCAAGACATGATTCGGAGCTGATGCATATAATGCTATAAGTTTGGGGTGCCGCACTTGTGAAAGTGTTCGGACTTCTCACACCATATTGAGGTGTACTAAAGCCTCTGGCGTATTTTGGCCGTACCAAATTGTACGGGTGCAACATGTCGTTAAGGAACATATATTTATAAAAAGGTAATGCAAAAATAGACAAAAGCTATGCATTGTTTATTAAAAATAGCTGCGATCAAAGCAGAACGGTACAAGTAATGCGATAAACAAAAAGTTGGACTATTTAACATGTCTACTCTAGGGGCAAGTTGCGGAATAGTACGCAAAACTGGTATACTGCTCGTGATAGAGACCACCTGTGAGTTCCGTAATGCGGCGTGGCTTGTCTGCCTCCCTGGTTCTTGCATCGTTTGTGCGGCAATTGAACTGCCGAATAGGCCTTCCGAAGAATGGAGTCCTAAAAGTATGATAAAATTAAAAAATCGGCAGCCCCTGGTGCGGTTTAAGCCGCGTTTCGGGCGTGCCGTGATGGTGCCCCTCCCCCTATACCCGTGGTATTTTTAGAGCGTAGTTATGTATGCGAAGCACTGATGTCGCATTGTTGCGAGGGCTGGGGTTGGGGCCGCATTGCTACGTCTGCTCGGAACGTGCCAGGCGGTCTTGTTGTAGGTTACTCCGGGCGCGCTTGACGGTGTTCGGCCGTTTAGTGGCCGGACTGGAGAACTGCCTGGAGAGGCTGCTTTGTACTTCCGCTGCAAGGGCCGCCGTGTGCTCCTCCGTTCGGAGGGAGCGTTCGGTGTTTCCATTGACCATAATTACTCCTTGAGGATCTGGCATCTTGAGCTTAAGGTATGCGTAGTGCGGTACCGCATTGAACTTGGCGAATGTGGTTCGCCCGAGCAATGCGTGATAACCACTGCGGAACGGGACTATGTCGAAGATTAACTCCTCGCTTTGGAAATTATCCGGAGATCCGAAGACCACTTCAAGTGTGAGTGAGCCTGTGCAGTTGGCCTCTACACCTGGTATTACGCCTTTAAAGGTCGTTTTGGTGGGCTTAATCCTCGAGGGATCTATGCCCATTTTCCGCACTATATCCTGGTAAAGCAGGTTCAGGCTGCTGCCGCTGTCCATAAGGACTCTAGTGAGATGAAATCCGTCAATGATTGGGTCTAGAACCAATGCGGCGAATCCGCCATGACGGATGCTAGTGGGATGGTCCCTTCGATAAAGGTGATCGGGTAGGAGGACCAGGGGTTGAACTTTGGGGCGACTGGCTCTACCGCGTATACGTCCCTTAACACGCGCTTCCGCTCACTTTTGGGGACGTGGGTTGCGTATATCATGTTCACCGTCCGCACTTGTGGGGGAAAACCCTTCTGTCCACTATTGTTCGGCGGCCGGGGCTCCTCGTCGTCATCGCTATGCAGACCCTTGTCTTCATTTTTGGTGTTTAACTTGCCTGCCTGCTTGAACACCCAACAATCCCTGTTGGTGTGATTGACCGGCTTTTCGGGGGTGCCATGTATCTGGCACAAGCGGTCGAGTATTCGGTCCAAACTGGACGGTCCCCTAGGATTCCTTTTGAATGGCTTTTTCCGCTGACCGAATTTAGAGCCACTGAATCCGGCATTAACTGCCGTATCCTCAGCATTGTCGCCGTTAATGCGGCGCTTATGCTTGTTGCGACGCGACCTGCTGCTACTGTCCCTGGCATCTGAATTACCAGGGTTCTTGGTCATATTGTTGCTACGAGCAAGCCAGCTGTCTTCTCCCGCGCAAAAGCGGGTCATGAGTGTCGTGAGTGCTGCCATAGATTTCGGCTTTTCCTGTCCTAGGTGCCGGGCAAGCCACTCGTCACGGATATTGTGCTTGAAGGTTGCTAGGGCCTCTACATCCGGACAGTTGACTATTTGATTTTTCTTTGTTAGGAACCGTGTCCAGAATTTCCTGGCCGATTCATCTGGCTGCTGAATTACGTGGCTTAGGTCATCAGCGTCTGGGGGTCGCACATAAGTGCCCTGGAAATTGTCGAGGAATGCGGCTTCCAGGTCCTCCCAACAACTGATTGATCCTGTTGGCAAGCTGTTAAGCCAATGCCGAGCTGGTCCTTTAAGCTTGAGTGGGAGGTATATGATGGCGTGGAAATCGTCACCGCGGGCCATATGGATATGAAGGAGATAATCCTCGATCCATACCGCAGGATCTGTTGTGCCATCATATGATTCGATGTTTACGGCTTTGAAACCCTCGGGGATTTGATGATCCATTATTTCGTCTGTGAAGCATAGTTGGTGTGCGGCGCCTCTGTACTGTGCTATATCATGACGTAGCTCCAATGAGCTTTGTCTACTGTGTTCGGCCCTGCCGAATTTGTGACCGGCGTGACGGTTACCGTCTTGAGCCGTGGGGCGCCCACGCGATCCGTAGATCGATCTTGTTTGCCTTGCCTTGTCCTCCAACATATCTCGTAAGTCCGACACATATTCCCGTGCCTTGGTACGGGGTGCGGCTTGTGTGGAGGGCCGAGAGGCCTCTCTGTCGCGGCCACGAGGTGGCCGGTCGGCCGCATCAAGTGCTTCCTCCTCTAATCAGGGTAGTAACCTACTCTTTGGGTAGCTCTTGGAGGGGCGTTCGAGTTTATGCTCTTCGGCCGCAAGGACTTCAGTCCATCTGTCGACTAGCAAATCTTGATCAGCTTTAAGCTGTTGCTGTTTTTTCTTGAGGCTTCTTGCCGTGGCCATAAGCCTGCGTTGAAAATGCTTTTGTTCGACGAGATCCTCTGGCATGACGAATTCGTTGTCGTCGAGGCTTGCCTCGTCTTCGGAGGGAGGCATATAATTATCGTCCTCAACCTCTCTGTCAGCCGCTCTCTCATGAGGGCTGGTTTCTCCATCCTCCTGTGCTAAATCTTGCTGGAAGGGATTTTCTTCGGCACTTTCCGGGGTATTATTATCTCCCGTGCTGGAATCGCCGTGTTTGTTTTGGCGGGATTTTGAGCGGCGCCGCTGACGCCGACGCTTAGGCTGTTTCTTGGAGGGGTCATCCTCCGCTGTTCCATCGCCATCTCCTTCTTTTGGGGTGTCCACCATGTATATGTCATATGACGAGGTGGCTTTCCAGGGCCTAGTAGGCGCTGGTTCTGCATCATCTCCTTCATCGGCGTCCATACCGTCGATGTCTTCGGAGTCGAAGTGGAGCATGTCGGTTAAGTCGTCGACAGTGGCTACAAAGTGGGTGGTGGGTGGGATTTGAATTTCTTCATCATTCGAATCCCAACCTTGCTGACCGTAGTCCGGCCAGGGCTCTCCTGATAAAGAGAGAGACTTCATTGTCTTCAGAATATCGCCGAAAGGCGAGTGCTGAAAGATGTCTGCGGCGGTAAACTCCATGATCGGCGCCTAATTGGATTCGATCGGCAGGGGCGTGGAGGGTTCGGAGTCCGTAGAGGAGTCCGGCTCCTTGGAGTCACGAGTCTCGCGGAGTGAGGGGCTAGTGTTCGGCTCAATCATCGTTGGGATTGCAGCCCCCGAGGTGGCGTCCAACCGCCCATCCTCGATCGGCGCAGTTGGCTCCGAATTAAGGGTAGGAGCCGATGCGGGTGCGGCCTCCAGGGCATTGTTCGACGGCAGAGCTAGATCATGCTCGTCGGGACAGTGCGGCGCGCTCGGCAGTGGCTCGAATCCGTCGAAGATCAAGTCCCCGTGGATGTCAGCCGTGTAGTTTAAACTTCCGAATCTGACATGACGGCCAGGGGCGTAGCTTTCGATCTGCTCCAGATGGCCAAGTGAATTGGCCCGCAGTGCGAAGCCGCCGAAGACGAAGATCTGTCCGGGGAGGAAGGTCTCACCCTGGGCTGCATCGCTATTGATGATCGTAGGAGCCATCGAGCCTGACAGCGACGACACATAGGAACTCTCAATGAAAGCACCAATGCCGGTGTCAAAACCGGCGGATCTCGGGTAGGGGGTCCCGAACTGTGCGTCTAGGCCGGATGGTAACAGGAGGCAAGGGACAAGTTTTACCCAGGTTCGGGCCCTCTCGATGGAGGTAAAACCCTACGTCCTGCTTGATTAATATTGATGATATGGGTAGTACAAGAGTAGATCTACCACAAGATCAGAGAGGCTAAACCCTAGAAGCTAGCCTATGGTATGATTGTTGATGTGTATGTTATCCTACGGACTAAAACCCTCCGGTTTATATAGACACCGGAGAGGGTTAGGGTTACACAAAGTCGGTTACAATGGTAGGAGATCTGCATATCCGTATCGCCAAGCTTGCCTTCCACGCCAAGGAAAGTCCCTTTCGGACACGGGACGAAGTCTTCAATCTTGTATCTTCATAGTCCAGGAGTCCGGCAGAAGGTATAGTCCGGCTATCCGAACACCCCCTAATCCAGGACTCCCTCAGCACTCGTCACAGTATTACTTGACTCGATCAATCATAGGCATGCCGCGCACCATCTGCTTCATCGACATGGCTCGAAGGGCGTGGAAGTGGAGTTGGCCCATGCGTTCATGCCACCACTATGTCGGGTCGTCCCCTAGTGCCAACAAGTAGGCCGGCGTGTCAATGGCGAGGACGCCGGTGTATAGACGATTGTCGGATCGCCTGATGCTTGCCAGGGTGCGCCGAGCTGGGTCTCAGATGACCATGAGCCCATCTTGGATGCTGATGGTGTAGCCCGCCTCGTCCAGCTGGCCCACCGAGACACTGTTGGTACGGAGGCTTGGGATGAAGAAGATGACAGCGAGTGCGCGCTGGTCTCCGCCATGGCAGCGAAACATCACCGTACCGCGTGTCGTGGGAGCAAGTCTGACAATAAGAATAGGGGGTACGTAGGAGGACTATAAACAACCTTTAAGACTACTGAGTGAATGCCCGACCATTGCCATCCCGAGTGACTTTAGATCTTCTGTACTCCGAGTGATTCTTCGTATGGTCGAATGACTCTATCTTGGTCGAGTGGAATTGTGATATCCGAGTGGTTTATCTGGTCGAGTGGACTGCACTCCAAGGTGATTTCAGTCAGTATCTTTAGTTGTACTTTGAATGTCCTTGACTCTAGGGCAGTGTCCTTGGGTAGGGCGTCTAGGTCAGGTCTATGACCCTACCTTAGGTACATGTCATCGTCATTAGCCCCCGAATGTATTGAGGTCCGAGTGAAAAAGGGTTGAAGTTGGTTCCGACTTGATTCCATGCTTTGGAGGTGTTTCGCTGGAGTCTGAAAATCATGCTGAAGCTTCAACCTTGTTTCAGTCGCCTTGATCAATTCAGAGGTCGTCAAGTGAACTATGTTGATAATCTTTGAGTGTTGTTATGGTGCAAAATCTTCGACGCGATCGGTTGCTTTACGGTTCCCGGATCTCACGTGATTCGAAATTTTGGAGAAGCACGTGGGACGGAGTGTGCCACGGTAATCAGAGCGGGTAGACAGGGGAGCCTTGATATCCGTGCCGCCTTTTTCGCCACGTATCGGGTGAGCGACTGTTGCAGGATATGATAGGATTTCTCGGGCCCACGGGTCAGCCACTCGGCAGTAGACCCATAAAAGGTGTTGAAGCCGATGCAAAGCATAGTACGCCTCATTCTCTCTCTCCTTCCTCTGCTTCCCCACTGTGCCCTCCTCTGCTCTCGACGTCCCCGCTTAGCCCGTGCGCGCTCCGCCGCAATGGTAAATGACAAGACAGCGGCCTTGGAGCACGCGAAGAAGGCGACGACGACAATGAAAGGCAAGAAGACGGCTCGGGGGACATCAACGTGGTTCGGTCTGCCGCCTGGTTGGATCCATGGGGACTGGATCTGCTCCACCATCGAGCAAGAAGATCTGGAGAGGCTCATTGAGGATGCTATGATTGCTGACAAATCTTGGAGGTTGCCGGAGGGGGAATTTGAGCCCCAGCCGCACGAGGGTGAGCGTGTCCTCCTCACTACTCATGTCGACCGAGGTCTTTCTCTTCCTCCGTATCCATTCTTTAGGGGTTTCCTGAACTTTTTCGGTGCTCAGATTCATCATTTTCCCCCAAACACAATCACGTATCTTGCTGCTTTCATCTTGTTTTGTGAAAATTTCTTGGGCTGTCAACCACACCGGGGTTTGTTCAAACACATATTCACTTGCTGCTCTTAGCCGGTGAAGAAGGCACATTTGACTGATGGGAAGACACATGTGATCCAGATGTGCGGGGCTTTAGGAATTCAAACTAAGGGTAGGAGCACTTTTCCTTCCATGACCCTTCTCGAGTCAGTTCTGGGATGGTAGTCGACCTGGTTCTACTGCAAAGATGTCCCAACTCCTGGCCAGTCGACCTGTCTCCCCCCTTTCACTATGGAGTGACTTCACCAACCTTCTTCATTGACTATAACCCCAGAGGAGAAAGGTGAGGTGTCTCTTTTAGTCGACCAGGTTGTTAACTTAGTCTGGGAGGGTGTGACTGGCATGGATCTGTTGAAGGTGTTCCTCAATCGACGCATCCAGCCTCTCCAAGCCCAAGACCACCCAATGTGGATGTACTCAGGCCCTCGAGACACCGCTCGGGTCCACCCAAAAAAGGTCACCGAAGAGATGGTGTCTCAGTGGCTGTGGAGCATCACCGGAAACAAGGATAACCCAGGGGGTCCAGGAGAGTTCAGCCATTCGACACCAACCACGAGCCGGAAGAGGTCAGGCTCAAAATACCGAGTGCTTTCTTCTTTTGATTTGCAATTGCTCTTGAATCTGATTGGCTCTTGTTGACTTGTGCCTTGCAGATTTATACCAAGATGTACTCGATGCAAAACGAGGAACAACTCCAGGAGGGAGAGGAGAGCATAGACGAAAGCACTCACTGGCAATCTGGAGATGGTAGTGAAGATGATAGTGACGACTCGGGCAACAGCGAGGAGATCGACTCGCCGCCCCGCTCAGAACGTCGATCCAAACAATCCCAAGACCCTACAGGTGGGCGTGGCAAGGCATCTCCGCCAAGCACGTAAGTGGCAAAGCGCACTCGGACTTCGACTCCAGAACCATCGGAGAAGGCCGCTAAGCAGCCCAAGGTTGTCCCAACGAAGCCTCGGAAGGCCCTGCCCAAGATCAAGGTGGATGTCCCTGTTGCTTCTGCGTAAGTGTTTGTTTCTTCTCTTTGTCCTCTATATTATTGTCTACTCATTCGCTTGTTTGACCGAGTGAGTTTTGGAACTTTCAGTGCTGCTACTTCTGGGACGTCCATGGATATCAACAAGGAGCAAGATGACGAGGAAACTGCAGATGCGGCCACTTCTCGAGCAGGTACACCTCCACAACCATGCTCTTACTTTGCCAATTGTCCAGTCGGTCGACTAAATTCTTACGGTTGAGTGTTTTGTAGCGCCACCAAATGTTATTGAACTTCCAGACGACAATGACCATGAAGACGCGCCACAGAAGAACACATGGAGAAGGGGCAGGACTTTGAGCAAGAAGGTGTTTGCCAGTAAAGTGTCACACTCGACTTCAGCACCAGAACCAGTCATTCAGCAATCCGGTGATCCAATTCGAACTTCTGTTTCTTTTGCTGATCCTGTGTCGACTGATCGACCTTTGGTGTCGACTTCTCAAGCCCTTGCTCCGACTGTGCAACTCCAGGCTTCAGCTCCCCTGGCTGCCTCGTTTGTTCCACCAACTCCGCCTTTTGTTACTCATCATGTCCCGGAGGACCAGGTAGGCGATGCTAAGGAAGCCATACGCCAAGCAGGCCTAATGATGGATCGAATGAAGGTGGTGTACGAGGCCACCAAGGCTGCCTATGATGCTAGCTCTGCCCTTCAAACCAATGTCCAAGTAAGTGGGATTGTAAGTTGATCTCTGACAGGTCTTCAGCTTGATCTTTGTTCTGTTAGGATATGCTATTTGTAAACTGCTGCTTTATTATTCGTAAGATGTCCGTGGATGAGCGTTTTGAAAACCTTATGTGCATCTATCATGAATTTGCACCTTGTACCTGTTCACCCGCTAGGTGTCCTCTTTTGCCTCATAGCTTTTTCAGTTGAATCGACCAAGTTGTGTCGAGCGAACTCTTGAACCAGTGGGGGCATGCTGAGTGCACCCACTGGGTGTAGTCCCCGAGACCGCAGTCGAATGTTTGATTCGGCGGGGGTCTTTCTAAAGTGTTATTTCACCACAGGAGCCTTAGAACTTGTTTGTTTGTAGTACATTCACTCGGTCTTAGACGGATCGTGTCGAGTGAACTCCGAGCCAATGGGGGTGCGCTAAGTGCACCCACTGGGTGTAGTCCCCAAGACCGCAGTCGACTGCGGGCAGTTGGCGGTGGTCTGAGAACAAATGTTGTTGTTGTTGTTTTACTCCTTCCACTCGGACTGGACGGGCCATGGCGACTGGGAAATCGAACCAGTGGGGGCACACCAAGTGCACCCAGTGGGTGTAGTGCCCGAGACTGCTGTTGAATGTTTGATTCGGCAGTAATCTTAGAACTCTTTTTGTCGTAATAACTTGAACTTGTATCTTATCGCTCGGAAGCAACCGATCTTTGTTTCTGCCGACTGACGTGGCTTGTTCGTTGACTACAGAAATCTTGTGAGCTTGGGGCCCGGTTTGCTAAATTGGAGAGGAAACAAATTCAACTCAACCTCGATCTGGAGCTGGCCAAGGAGAATTTGAAGAAGGCCCAAGAAGAAGCAGCCATTATGGGAGGTAACTATTCTGTCGACTGTTAGTCTTGCCATCTTTTATCGGCCACGAAAGTCTGCAAGTCCTACTCCTGCCGAGTGAAAACTTGATAACTTGATTTTATTTGCCACGGAATGCCGAGTGATCCTGTAATCGTTAAAACTCTTTCGGGCTTGACGCTCGAGTACTTCTGCCGGTGGTTTTGAACCTTCATGGATTTATCCAAACTTGGTTTTTCTTTTGAATGCGGTTGTTTGTCTTTATCACCTTCAGATATCTTGACTCGAGAAAATCGGGTATCACAACTGAATTGTCGAGTGAGAGGGTCATTCTTCACTCGGAGTAGACGTTGTGCTTGTGGCGCAACTCCGAGTGCAACCAAACATTGTACTTGAGGCGCAACTCCGAGCATAGACAGACGTTGTACTTGTGGCGCAGATCTGAGTCCAGTCAGGCGTTGTACTTGTGGTGCAGCTCTGACTGTAGCCAGACGTTGTACTTGTGGTGCAGCTCCGACTGCAGCCAGGCGTTGTACTTGTGGTGCAGCTCCGATCGCAACCAGACATTGTACTTGAGGCGCAGCTCAAGGTGCGTGGTCGAGCCTGTGAGTGAGAAGGTTGTTCTTCACCCAGAGTATATTTTGAAACTTAGGCGAGTACGGGATCGCGGCTAAGCCCCTGAGTGGGAGGGTTGCTCTCTACTCGTAGTAGTTTTGTAACTTAGGCAAGTACGGGATCGCGCCTAAGCCCCTGAGTGGGAGGGTTGCTCTCCACTCAAAGTAGTTTTGTAACTTAGACGAGTACGGGATCACGGCTAAGCCCCCGAGTGGGAGGGTTGCTCTCCACTCGGAGTAGTTTTGTAACTTAGGCGAGTATGGGATTGCGGCTAAGCCCCCGAGTGGGAGGGTTGCTCTCCACTCGGAGTAGTTTTTGTAACTTAGGCGAGTAC
>NC_057800.1:629738088-629871341 GCF_018294505.1 Triticum aestivum | reverse complement strand
AGTAGTTTTGTAACTTAGGCAAGTACGGGATCACGGATAAGCCCCCGAGTGGGAGGGTTGATCTCCACTTGGAGTAGTTTAGTAACTTTGGCGAGTACGGGATCGCGGCTAAGTCCCTGAGTGGGAGGGTTGCTCTCCACTCTGAGTAGTTTTGTAACTTAGGCAGGTACGGGATCATGGCTAAGCCCCCGAGTGGGAGGGTTGCTCTCCACTCGGAGTAGTTTTGTAACTTAGGCGAGTACGGGATCACGGCTAAGCCCCCGAGTGGGAGGGTTGCTCTCCACTCGGAGTAGTTTTTGAAACTTAGGCGAATAGGGTTCGCGGCTAAGCCCCCGAGTGGGAGGGTTGCTCTCCACTCGGAGTAGTTCTTGAGACTTAGGCAAATCGGGTTCGCAGCTAAGGCACCCACTGGGGGATTTGAACACATATGCTTATGCAATAACAATCATTAAGATACTGTGAAAATCATGTCTTTGATAAGCAAACTGAAGGATTCTTTATTACAACTCGTCGATCCGAGTGTTCTAGGTATAAAAGCGGGAGCAGATCCACATTCCACGAGTGTGGCTCGTCTTCTTTCTTAGCTACATTGTAGAGGTGATATGCCCCGTTGTGGAGCACCTTGGTGATGATGAAGGGCCCTTCCCATGCCGGAGCGAGCTTGTGAGGCCGTTTCTGGTGCACTCGGAGCACAAGGTCTCCTTCCTGAAATGCTCGGCTTATGACGTTTCGGGCTTGGAATCGACGTAGGTCTTGTTGATAGATGGTCGACCGGATCAGAGCCATCTCTCTTTCTTCCTCTAGGAGATCAATTGCGTCCTGGCGCACCTGTTCTGCTTGAGCTTCCAAGAAAAGTTCCACTCATGAGGCATTGTGCAGCAAACACTCGGAAGCACGGCTTCTGCACCATACACCATGATGAAAGGGGTTCGCTCGGTCGACCGATTGGGAGTCGTTCTCAGTCCCCACAGGATAGATGGCAATTCAGTTACCCAAGCTCTAGCAGCATGCTTGAGGTAGTGCATCAGTCGGGGTTTCATCCCTTGAAGGATCAACCCATTTGCTCTTTTTGCATGCCCATTCAACTACGGGTGCGCAACGGATGCATAATCGACCCGAGTGCCTTGCGATGCGCAAAATGCTCTGAACTCATCAGAATCAAAGTTGGAGCCGTTATCTGTGATAATGCTGTGAGGGACTCCATATTTGAATATCAACTCTCTGATGAAACTAATGGTAGTGCTTGAGTCGAGATTCTTGATAGGCTTGGCTTCGATCCACTTGGTGAACTTGTCGACTGCTATGAGCAAATGAGTGAAACCACTTCTGCCAGTCTTGAAAGGTCCAACCATGTCTAGCCCCCATACTGCATAAGGACAGACGAGTGGAATAGTCTTCAAGGCAGATGCAGGCTTGTGAGACATGTTTGAGTAAAACTTGCAGCCTTCACACTTGTCGACTATACATTTGGCCATCTCATTAGCTCGCAACCAGTAAAATCCTGCTCGGTATGCTTTGGCCACGATGGTTCGAGAGGACGCGTGATGACCACAGGTCGCCGAGTGAATCTCATTTAAAATCAATTGACCTTCTTCTAGAGAGATGCAACGCTGAGCCACTCCGGTAACACTTTCTTTGTAAAGTTGTCCACTTTTTACTGTGAAGGATTTGGATCTGCGGACGATCTGGCGGGACTCATCCTCATCTTTGGGAGTTCTTGCTTGAGCAGATATGCAATATATGGCACCGTCCAATCGGGAGTGATCACCAAAACCTCCATGATCAAGTCGACTACTGCTGGAAGTTCAATCTCAGTCAGATTGGTTGAACTCATCGGTTGCGGGAGCTCTTCTTTAAAGGGATCTTCTTGGATTGATGGGGTATGAAGATGCTCTAAGAACACATTAGTGGAATTGGTTTCTGAGTGGAACCTAACTTCGCCAGATCATCAGCCGCTTGATTCTTGAGTCGGGGTATGTGATGGAGTTCTAACCCTTCAAACTTCTTCTCTAGCTTTCTCACCGCATTGCAGTAACCAGTCATAGCTGGGCTCCTGATATCCCACTCCTTCATCACTTGATTGACCACCAAGTCTGAGTTGCTGTAGACCATCAGGCGATGCACATTGAGTGAGATGGCCATACGCAACCCATACGTAAGTGCTTCATACTCAGCTTCATTGTTTGAAGAATCAAAGTGAATCTGGAGGACATAACTGAGCTTGTCACCTCTTTGGAATACCAGGACCACTCCAGCACCAGAACCATTCAACATCTTGGACCCATCAAAGAACATAGACCAATGTTCCAAGTGAATCTGAGTCGGTTGCTGCTGTTCGATCCACTCGGCCAGGAAATCTTCTATTGGCTGAGACTTGATCGCCTTTTTTGCCTCGAACTTGATATCCAAAGGGAGGACTTCAACCACCCACTTGGCCACTCAACCGGTTGCATCTAGATTGTTCAAGATTTCCGATAACGGAGCATCGCTGACGACTGAAATAGAGTGGTCTGTGGAGTAATGTGCAACTTTCTTCATGGTCAGATAAATCCCGCAGACAAGCTTCTGATAATGCGGATACCTTTGCTTGGACGGGATCAAGACTTCAGAGATATAGTACACTTGGTGCTGAACTTTATACGCTTTGCCTTCTTCCTCCCGCTCGACTGTGAGCAATATCCTGACAACTTGTCCCGTGGCTGCGATATACAGTAGTAGAGGTTCTTTGCTGACTGGGGCAACAAGCACCGGCTGGGTGGAAAGCAGGGCTTTGAGCTCTACAAACACTGCTTCAGCTTTAGGAGTCCACTTTAACTTGTCAGATTTCTTCATCGGTCGGTAAAGAGGCAATGCCTTTTCGCCAAGACGCGAGATGAATCGACTCAGTGCGGCCAAACGACCAGTAAGCTTCTGAACATCATGCACACGCACAAGACTTTCATTTGGAGAATTGCTCCAATCTTCTCTGCGTTTGCGTTGATTCCTCGTTCGGAAACGAGAAAACCGAGTAACTTTCTCCTGGGACTCCGAATGTGCACTTTGACGGATTGAGCTTGATGTCATATCTTCTTAAGTTGGCAAATGTTTCGGCGAGGTCAGTCAGTAGGTCGGAACCTTTCCGTGACTTGACTACGATATCATCCATATATGCTTCCACATTCTGACTGATTTGAGTGAGCAGGCACTTCTGAATCATGCGAATGAATGTGGCACCAGCATTCTAATGACCAAAGGGCATGGTGAGATAGCAAAGACACCCAAATGGGGTGATGAAGGCTGTTTTTATTTCATCGGGTCCATACAGTCGGATCTGATGGTACCCGGAATATGCATCCAAGAAGGACAAACACTCACACCCCGCAGTTGAGTCGACGATCTGGTCGATGCAGGGGAGAGGGAAGTGATCTTTCGGGTAGGCCCGATTGATGTGCTTGAAATCGATACACATACGAAGTGAATCATCTTTCTTGGGGACCATGACTACATTGGCGAGCCACTCGGTGTGGTATATATCATAGATGAACTTAGCTGCCAGAAGCCGAGCCACCTCTTCGCCAATTGCCTTTATCTTCTCCACGGCAGACTGACAGAGATGTTCTTTGACTGGTTTTACTTTTGGCTCGACGTGCAAATGGTGCTCAGCTAGTCCCCTGGGTACACCCGACATGTCAGATGGTTTCAATGCGAAGATGTCCCAGTTCTCACGGAGGAACTAGACGAGCTCTTCTTCCTATTTCCCGTTGAGTGTTGTTGAGATGTGGGTCAGAGCAGCATTGGGATCAGTCGGGTGAACAAGAACAAGCTTTGTCTCACCGGCCGACTGAAATGCGGACTCTGAAGCAGGCTTCTTGGCTCACAGCAAATCACCCAGATCTGCATTTTTGTTGTATTCTTCCATCTCAACTGTTGCCATCTGTTCATTGGCAATTTTGAGCCTTTCTGGAGGCACTCTTCTGCTCTTTGCCGATACTCTATGACTGTGATCACACCTTTGGGACCAGGCATCTTCAACTTGAGGTATACGTAACATGGTCGAGCCATGAAACGAGCATATGCCGGCCTGCACAGAATAGCGTGGTAGGCACTGTGAAAATCCACCACCTCAAACGTCAACTTTTCCTTGCGATAATTCTTTGAATCACCGAAAACCACGTCAATAGTGATCTGACCGAGTGAATCTGCTTTCTTTCCTAGGGGAGACTCCGTGAAACCGCATGTTACTTTCACTGAGCTTGGACATCAGAATGCCCATCCCTCGGAGGGTTTGGGCATACAGAATGTTCAAACCACTACCACTATCCATCAGAACCTTGGTCAGTCGGGTGCCCCCCCAATGACTTGGTCGACCACCAATTCTTGTCGCCCGGGGGTAGCAACGTGCGCTGGGTGATCGGACTGGTCGAATGTAATGGGAGTTTTTGACCACTTCAAATACGTCGTTGTTGCCGGAGCAACCATGTTCACTTCTCTATTGATAACTTTCAGTCGATGTCAGCAAAAATCACCAAAGTAGCATTGACATTGGGGTAACCATCATATTCCTCCTTATCTTCGTCCTTATCAGATTATTTTTCCTTCTCACTGGGCTGACCTTCTCGGAAACTCTTAATTAGGAGTCAACATTGTCGGGTGGTATGCTTGGGCAGAATCAAGTTACTCTCTGCATCTGTTTTGGTGTGTATGTGGCATGGCAAATCAAGAACATCATTTCCTGCCTGATCTTTCACTTTTTTGGGGATCCACGGCCCTTTAGGCTTTCCCTTGATCCAAAGCTGCAGCTTCAGCAGTACCTGCAGCTTCAGCCTTGCGCTTTTGCTTCTGACTGGAATTTTCTCCTCCGGTGTCTTGGGTGACTGGTTTGTTCATGCCACTGCGGAGCCGGTCCTCCTCTTCGCCGTTAGCGTACCGAGTGGCTATTTCCATCATTCGGGCCAGAGACATGTCACCTGACCGACCGAATTTCAGGTTGAGCTCTCTGTATCGAACGCTCTCTTTGAAGGCGCAAACTGCTTGGTGCTCTGACACATTTTCTACAGTATGATGAAGAGCAATACATCTCTGGATGAAGTCTCTTATGTTGGAAATATGCCCTAGAGGCAATAATAAATTGGTTATTATTATATTTCCTTGTTCATGATAATTGTTTATTATCCATGCTAGAATTGTATTGATAGGAAACTCAGATACATGTGTGGATACATAGACAACACCATGTCCCTAGTAAGCCTCTAGTTGACTAGCTCGTTGATCAATAGATGGTTACGGTTTCCTGAACATGGACATTGGATGACATTGATAACGGGATCACATCATTAGGAGAATGATGTGATGGATAAGACCCAATCCTAAGCCTAGCGCAAGATCATGTAGTTCGTATGCTAAAGCTTTTCTAATGTCAAGTATCATTTCCTTAGACCATGAGATTGTGCAACTCCCGGATATCGTAGGAGTGCTTTGGGTGTACCAAACATCACAACGTAACTGGGTGGCTATAAAGGTACACTACAGGTATCTCCGAAAGTGTCTGTTGGGTTGGCACGAATTGAGACTGGGATTTGTCACTCCGTGTAAACGGAGAGGTATCTCTGGGCCCACTCGGTAGGACATCATCATAATGTGCACAATGTGAACAAGGTATCGGGATACCGACGATCGAATCTCAGGCAAGTAATATACCGGTAGACAAAGGGAATTGTATACGGGATCGATTGAGTCCTTGACATCGTGGTTCATCCGATGAGATCATCTTGGAACATGTGGGAGCCAACATGGGTATCCAGATCCCGCTGTTGGTTATTGACCGGAGAACGTCTCGGTCATGTCTGCATGTCTCCCGAACCCGTAGGGTCTACACACTTAAGGTTCGATGACGCTAGGGTTATAAGGAACAGATATACGTGGTTACCGAATGTTGTTCGGAGTCCCGGATGAGATCTCGGACGTCACGAGGAGTTCCGGAATGGTCCGGAGGTAAAGATTTATATATGGGAAGTCCTGTTTTGGTCACCGGAAAAGTTTTGGGGTTTATCGGTAATGTACCGGGTCCACCAAGTGGGGCCACTGTTGGAAATATGCCCTAGAGGCACTAATAAAAGCATTATTATTATATTTCCTTATTCATGATAATTGTCTTTATTCATGCTATAATTGTGTTATCCGGAAATCGTAATACATGTGTGAATAACAGACACCAACATGTCCCTAGTAAGCCTCTAGTTGACTAGCTCGTTGATCAAAAGATAGTCATGGTTTCCTGACTATGGACATTGGATGTCATTGATAACGAGATCACATCATTAGGAGAACGATGTGATGGACAAGACCCAATCCTAAACATAGCACAAGATCGTATAGTTCGTTTGCTAGAGTTTTTCCAATGTCAAGTATCCTTTCCTTAGACCATGAGATCGTGTAACTCCCGGATACCGTAGGAGTGCTTTGGGTGTACCAAACGTCACAACGTAACTGGGTGACTATAAAGGTATACTACGGGTATCTCTGAAAGTGTCTGTTGGGTTGACACGGATCAAGACTGGGATTTGTCACTCCGTATGACGGAGAGGTATCACTGGGCCCACTCGGTAATGCATCATCATAATGAGCTCAAAGTGACCAAGTGTCTGGTCACGGGATCATGCATTACGGTACGAGTAAAGTGACTTGCCGGTAACGAGATTGAACGGGGTATTGGGATACCGACGATCGAATCTCGGGCAAGTAACATATCGATTGACAAAGGGAATTGAATACGGGGTTGATTGAATCCTCGACATCGTGTTCATCCGATGAAATCATCGTGGAGCATGTGGGAGCCAACATAGGTATCCAGATCCCGCTGTTGGTTATTGACCGGAGAGTCATCTCGGTCATGTCTGCTTGTCTCCCGAACCCGTAGGGTCTACACACTTAAGGTTCGGTGACGCTAGGGTTGTGAAGATATGTATATGCAGTAACCCGAATGTTGTTCGAAGTCCCGGATGAGATCCCGGACATCACGAGGAGTTCCGGAATGGTCCGGAGGTAAAGAATTATATATAGGAAGTGCTGTTTCGGCCATCGGGACAAGTTTCGGGGTTATCGGTATTGTACCGGGACCACCGGAGGGGTCCCGGGGGCCCACCGGGTGGGGCCACCTGTCCCGGGGGGCCACATGGGCTGTAGGGGGTGCGCCTTGGCCTAGATGGGCCAAGGGCACCAGCCCCAAAAGCCCATGCGCCTAGGGTTCCACTTAAGGGAAGAGTCCCAATGGTGGAAGGCACCTCTAGGTGCCTTGGGGGGAGGGAAACCTCCCCTTGGCCGCACCCCCCTAGGAGATTGGATCTCCTAGGGCCGGCCAACCCCCCTTGGCACCCCTATATATAGTGGGGGAGAGGGAGGACTTCACACACCAGCCCTTGGCGCCTCCCTCTCTCCCCGTTACGTCTCTCTCTCGTAGTATAGGTAAAGCCCTGCTACTGTGACGCCCTGCATCCACCACCACGCCGTCGTGCTGCTGGATCTTCATCAACCTCTCCTTTCCCCTTGCTGGATCAAGAAGGAGGAGACGTCTCCCATCCCGTACGTGTGTTGAACGAGGAGGTGCCGTCCGTTCGGCGCTTGGTCATCGGTGATTTGGATCACGTCGTGTTCGACTACATCATCCCCGTTCTTTGAACGCTTCCGCTCGCGATCTACAAAGGTATGTAGATGCATCCGATGACTCGTTGCTAGATGAACTCCTAGATGGATCTTGGTGAAACGAGTAGGAAATTTTTTGTTTTCTGCAACGTTCCCCAACAGTGGCATCATGAGCTAGGTCTATGCGTAGTTCTTCTTGCACGAGTAGAACACAATTTGTTGTGGGCGTAGATTTGTCAACTTTATTGCCACTACTAGTCTTTTCTTGCTTCAGCGGTATTGTGGGATGAAGCGGCCCGGACCAACCTTACACGTACGCTTACGTGAGACCGGTTCCACCGACTAACATGCACTAGTTGCATAAGGTGGCTGGCGGGTGTCTGTCTCTCCCATTTTAGTTGGAGCGGATTCGATGAACAGGGTCCTTATGAAGGGTAAATAGAAGTTGACAAATCACGTTGTGGCTTTAACGTAGGTAAGAAGACGTTCTTGCTAGAACCCTAATTTAGCCACGTAAAACTTGCAACAACAATTAGAGGACGTCTAACTTGTTTTTGCAGCAAGTGGTTTGTGATATGATATGGCCAAAGTTGTGATGAATGATGAATGATCTATATGTGATGTATGAGATGTTCATGCTATTGTAATAGGAATCACGACTTGCATGTCGAGGAGTATGACAACCGGCAGGAGCCATAGGAGTTGTCTTTATTTTTTGTATGACCTGCGTGTCATTGAGAAATGCCATGTAAATTACTATACTTTATTGCTAAACGGGTTAGCCATAGTAGTAGAAGTAATAGTTGGCGAGCAACTTCATGGAGACAAGATGATCATGGAGCCCCAAGATGGAGATCAAAGGAGCTATGTGATATTGGCCATATCATGTCACGTTTATTATTTGATTGCATGTGATGTTTATCATGTTTTGCATCTTGTTTACTTAGAACGACAGTAGTAAATAAGATGATCCCTCATATTAATTTCAAGAAGTGTTCCCCCTAACTGTGCACCGTTGCGACAGTTCGCTGTTTCAAAACACCACGTGATGATCGGGTGTTTTATTCAGACGTTCACATACAACGGGTGTAAGACAGATTTACACATGCAAACACTTAGGTTGACTTGACGAGCCTAGCATGTACAGACATGGCCTCGGAACACAGAAGACCGAAAGGTCGAGCATGAGTCGTATAGAAGATACGATCAACATGAAGATGTTCACCGACGTTGACTAGTCCGTCTCACGTGATGATCGGACACGGCCTAGTTGACTTGGATCATGTTATACTTAGATGACTGGAGGGATGTCTATCTAAGTGGGAGTTCATTCAATAATTTGATTAGATGAACTTAATTACCATGAACTTAGTCTAAAATATTTACAATATGTCTTGTAGATCAAATGGCCAACGTAGTCCTCAACTTCAACGCGTTCCTAGAGAAAACCAAGCTGAAAGACGATGGCAGCAACTATACGGACTGGGTCCAGAACCTGAGGATCATCCTCATAGCTGCCAAGAAAGATTATGTCCTACAAGCACCGCTGGGTGACGCACCTATTCTCCCTGCAGAACAAGACCTTATGAATGCTTGGCAGGCACGTACCAATGACTACTCCCTCGTTCAGTGCGGCATGCTTTACAGCTTAGAGCCGGGGCTCCAAAAGCGTTTTGAGAGACACGGAGCATATGAGATGTTCGAAGAGCTGAAAATGGTTTTCCAAGCTCATTCCCGGGTCCAGAGATATCAAGTCTCCGACAAGTTCTTCAGCTGTAAGATGGAGGAAAACAGTTCTGTCAGTGAGCACATACTCACTATGTCTGGGTTGCATAACCGCTTGACTCAGCTGGGAGTTAATCTCCCGGATGATGCGGTCATTGACAGAATCCTCCAGTCGCTTCCACCGAGCTACAAGAGCTTTGTGATGAACTTCAATATGCAGGGGATGGAAAAGACCATTCCTGAAGTATTTGCTATGCTGAAATCAGCAGAGGTAGAAGTCAAGAAGGAACATCAAGTGTTGATGGTCAATAAAACCACTAAGTTCAAGAAGGGCAAGGGTAAAAAGAACTTCAAGAAGGATGGCAAGGAAGTTGCCGCGCCCGGCAAGCAAGCTGCCGGGAAGAAGCCAAAGAATGGACCCAAGCCCGAGACTGAGTGCTTTTATTGCAAGGGAAGTGGTCACTGGAAGCGGAACTGCCCTAAATACTTAGCAGACAAGAAGGCCGGCAAAACAAAAGGTATATGTGATATACATGTAATTGATGTGTACCTTACTAGTGTCCGTAGTAGCTCCTGGGTATTTGATACCGGTGCAGTTGCTCACATTTGTAACTCAAAGCAGGGGCTGCGGAATAAGCGGAAACTGGCAAAGGACGAGGTGACGATGCGCGTTGGGAATGGTTCCAAGGTCAATGTGATCGCCGTCGGCACGCTACCTCTATATTTACCTTCGGGATTAGTTTTAAACCTTAATAATTGTTATTTAGTGCCAGCTTTGAGCATGAACATTGTATCGGGATCTCGTTTAATTCGAGATGGCTACTCATTTGAATCCGAGAATAATGGTTGTTCTATTTATATGAGAGATATGTTTTATGGTCATGCTCCTATGGTGAATGGTTTATTCTTTATGAATCTCGAACGTGATGCTACACATGTTCATAATGTGAGTACCAAAAGATTTAAGGTTGATAATGATAGTACCACATACTTGTGGCACTGCCGCCTTGGTCACATAGGTGTCAAACGCATGAAGAAGCTCCATGCAGATGGACTTTTAGAGTCTCTTGATTATGAATCATTTGACACGTGCAAACCATGCCTCATGGGTAAAATGACCAAGACTCCGTTCTCAGGAACAATGGAGCGAGCAACCAACTTATTGAAAATCATACATACTGATGTGTGCGGTCCAATGAGTGTTGAGGCTCGCGGTGGCTATCGTTATGTTCTCACCCTCACTGATGACTTGAGTAGATATGGGTATATCTACTTAATGAAACACAAGTCTGAAACCTTTGAAAAGTTCAAGGAATTTCAGAGTGAGGTTGAGAATCAACGTGACAGGAAAATCAAGTTTCTACGATCAGATCGTGGAGGAGAATACTTGAGTCACGAATTTGGCACACACTTAAGAAAATGTGGAATAGTTTCACAACTCATGCCACCTGGAACACCTCAGCGTAATGGTGTGTCCAAACGTCGTAATCGCACTCTATTAGATATGGTGCGAGCTATGATGTCTCTTACCGATTTACCGCTATCTTTTCGGGGCTATGCTTTAGAGACTGCCGCATTCACTTTAAATAGGGCTCCGTCGAAATCCGTTGAGACGACACCGTATGAATTATGGTTTGGGAAGAAACCTAAGCTGTCGTTTCTAAAAGTTTGGGGATGCGATGCTTATGTCAAGAAACTTCAACCTGAAAAGCTCGAACCCAAGTCGAAAAAATGCGTCTTCATAGGATACCCTAAAGAAACTATTGGGTATACCTTCTACCTCAGATCCGAAGGCAAGATCTTTGTTGCCAAGAATGGATCCTTTCTAGAGAAAGAGTTTCTCTCGAAGGAAGGAAGTGGGAGGAAAGTAGAACTTGATGAAGTATTACCTCTTGAACCGGAAAATGGCGCAACTCAAGAAAATGTTCCTGAGGTGCCTGCACCGACTAGAGAGGAGGTTAATGATAAGGATCAAGATGCTTCTGATCAAGCTCCTACTGAAATTTGAAGGTCCCCAAGGACACGTTCTGCACCAGAGTGGTACGGCAACCCTGTCTTGGAAATCATGTTGTTAGACAACGGTGAACCTTCGAACTATGAAGAAGCGATGGCGGGCCCGGATTCCGACAAATGGCTAGAAGCCATGAAATCCGAAATAGGATCCATGTATGAAAACGAAGTATGGACTTTGACTGACTTTCCCGTTGAGCGGCGAGCCATAGAAAATAAATGGATCTTTAAGAAGAAGACAGACGCGGATGGTAATGTGACCATCTATAAAGCTCGACTTGTCGCTAAGGGTTATCGACAAGTTCAAGGGGTTGACTACGATGAGACTTTCTCACCGGTAGCGAAGCTAAAGTCCGTCCGAGTCATGTTAGCAATTGCCGCATTCTACGATTATGAGATATGGCAAATGGACGTCAAAACGGCATTCCTTAATGGTTTCCTTAAGGAAGAATTGTATATGATGCAGCCGGAAGGTTTTGTCGATCCTAAGAATGCTGACAAGGTGTGCAAGCTCCAACGCTCGATTTATGGGCTGGTGCAAGTATCTCGGAGTTGGAACATTCGCTTTGATGAGATGATCAAAGCGTTTGGGTTTACGCAGACATATGGAGAAGACTGCATTTACAAGAAAGTGAGTGGGAGCTCTGTAGCATTTCTCATACTATATGTAGATGACATACTTTTGATGGGAAATGATATAGAACTCTTGGACAACATCAAGGCCTACTTGAATAAGAGTTTTTCAATGAAGGACCTTGGAGAAGCTGCTTATATATTAGGCATCAAGATCTATAGATATAGATCGAGACGCCTCATAGGTCTTTCACAAAGCACATACCTTGATAAAATATTGAAGAAGTTCAATATGGATCAGTCTAAGAAGGGGCTCTTGCCTGTGCTGCAAGGTATGAAATTGAGCTCAGCTCAATGTCCGACCACGACAGAAGATATAGAAGAGATGAGTGTCATCCCCTATGCCTCAGCCATAGGTTCTATTATGTATGCCATGCTGTGTACCAGACCTGATGTAAACCTTGCCGTAAGTTTGGTAGGAAGGTACCAAAGTAATCCCGGTAAGGAACACTGGACAGCGGTCAAGAATATCCTGAAGTACCTGAAAAGGACTAAGGAAATGTTTCTCGTTTATGGAGGTGACGAAGAGCTCGTCGTAAAGGGTTATGTCGACGCTAGCTTCGACACAGATCTGGATGACTCTAAGTCATAAACCGGATACGTGTATATATTGAATGGTGGGGCAGTAAGCTGGTGCAGTTGCAAGCAGAGCGTCGTGGCGGGATCTACATGTGAAGCGGAGTACATGGCAGCCTCGGAGGCGGCACATGAAGCAATATGGGTGAAGGAGTTCATCACCGACCTAGGAGTCATACCCAATGCGTCGGGGCCAATCAAACTCTTCTGTGACAACACTGGAGCTATTGCACTTGCCAAGGAGCCCAGGTTTCACAAGAAGACAAGGCACATCAAGCGTCGCTTCAACTCCATTCGTGAAAATGTTCAAGATGGAGACATAGATATTTGTAAAGTACATACGGACCTGAATGTAGCAGATCCATTGACTAAACCTCTCCCTAGAGCAAAACATGATCAACACCAGTATTCCATGGGTGTTCGATTCATCACAATGTAACTAGATTATAGACTCTAGTGCAAGTGGGAGACTGTTGGAAATATGCCGTAGAGGCAATAATAAAAGCATTATTATTATATTTCCTTATTCATGATAATTGTCTTTATTCATGCTATAATTGTGTTATCCGGAAATCGTAATACATGTGTGAATAACAGACACCAACATGTCCCTAATAAGCCTCTAGTTGACTAGCTCGTTGATCAACAGATAGTCATGGTTTCCTGACTATGGACATTGGATGTCATTGATAATGAGATCACATCATTAGGAGAATGATGTGATGGACAAGACCCAATCCTAAACATAGCACAAGATCGTATAGTTCGTTTGCTAGAGTTTTTCCAATGTCAAGTATCCTTTCCTTAGACCATGAGATCGTGTAACTCTCGGATACCGTAGGAGTGCTTTGGGTGTACCAAACGTCACAACGTAACTGGGTGACTATAAAGGTATACTACGGGTATCTCCGAAAGTGTCTGTTGGGTTGACACGGATCAAGACTGGGATTTGTCACTCCGTATGATGGAGAGGTATCACTGGGCCCACTCGGTAATGCATCATCATAATGAGCTCAAAGTGACCAAGTGTCTGGTCACGGGATCATGCATTACGGTACGAGTAAAGGGACTTGCCGGTAACGAGATTGAACGGGGCATTGGGATACCGACGATCGAATCTCGGGCAAGTAACATATCGATTGACAAAGGGAATTGAATACGGGGTTGATTGAATCCTCGACATCGTGGTTCATCCGATGAAATCATCGTGGAGCATGTGGGAGCCAACATGGGTATCCAGATCCCGCTGTTGGTTATTGACCGGAGAGTCGTCTCGGTCATGTCTGCTTGTCTCCCGAACCCGTAGGGTCTACACACTTAAGGTTCGGTGATGCTAGGGTTGTGAAGATATGTATATGCAGTAATCCGAATGTTGTTCGAAGTCCCGGATGAGATCCCAGACGTCACGAGGAGTTCCGGAATGGTCCGGAGGTAAAGAATTATATATAGGAAGTGCTGTTTCGGCCATCGGGACAAGTTTCGGGGTTATCGGTATTGTACCGGGACCACCGGAGGGGTCCCGGGGGCCCACCGGGTGGGGCCACCTGTCCCGGGGGGCCACATGGGCTGTAGGGGGTGCGCCTTGGCCTAGATGGGCCAAGGGCACCAGCCCCAAAAGCCCATGCGCCTAGGGTTCCACTTAAGGGAAGAGTCCCAATGGTGGAAGGCACCTCTAGGTGCCTTGGGGGGGGGGGAGGGAAACCTCCCCTTGGCCGCACCCCCCCTAGGAGATTGGATCTCCTAGGGCCGGCCAACCCCCCTTGGCACCCCTATATATAGTGGGGGAGAGGGAGGACTTCATACACCAGCCCTTGGCGCCTCCCTCTCTCCCCGTTACGTCTCTCTCTCGTAGTATAGGCGAAGCCCTGCTACTGTGACGCCCTGCATCCACCACCACGCCGTCGTGCTACTGGATCTTCATCAACCTCTCCTTTCCCCTTGCTGGATCAAGAAGGAGGAGACGTCTCCCGTCCCGTACGTGTGTTGAACGCGGAGGTGCCGTCCGTTCGGCGCTTGGTCATCGGTGATTTGGATCACGTCATGTTCGACTACGTCATCCCCGTTCTCTGAACGCTTCCGCTCGCGATCTACAAAGGTATGTAGATGCATCCGATGACTCGTTGCTAGATGAACTCCTAGATGGATCTTGGTGAAACGAGTAGGAAATTTTTTGTTTTCTGCAACGTTCCCCAACAGCCACAAACCCCGGATGGCTGCATGGGCCAAGTGTGGGAGGGGACCAGCCCCAGGTGGGCTGGTGCGCCCCCCACAAGGGCCCAATGCGCCTAAGGGGAGGAGGGGGGGGGGGGAAACCCTAAGGGCAGATGGGCCTTAGGGCCCATGCCTGGTGCGCCTCCCTCTCCCCTCCACCTGGCCGCCACCCAGATGGGATCTGGGGGCTGCCGCCACCCCTAGGGAGGGAACCCTAGGTGGGGGCGCAGCCCCTCCCCTCCCCCTATATATACTTGAGGTTTGGGCTGCCCAAGACACACGAGTTCCTCTCCTTCTTAGTGCAGCCCTACCCCTCTCCCTTCTCGTCTCTTGCGGTGCTTGGCGAAGCCCTGCTGGAGTACCATGCTCCTCCACCACCACCACGCCGTTGTGCTGCTGCTGGATGGAGTCTTCCTCAACCTCTCCCTCTCTCCTTGCTGGATCAAGGCATGGGAGACGTCATCGGGCTGTACGTGTGTTGAACGCGGAGGTGCCGTCCATTCGGCACTAGGATCTCCGGTGGTTTGGATCACGACGAGTACGACTCCTTCAACCCCGTTCTCTTGAACGCTTCCGCTTAGCGATCTACAAGGGTATGTAGATGCACTCTCCTTCCCCTCGTTGCTAGATTACTCCATAGATTGATCTTGGTGATGCGTAGAAAATTTTGAATTTCTGCTACGTTCCCCAACAGTGGCATCATGAGCTAGGTCTATTGCGTAGATCCTATGCACGAGTAGAACACAAAGTAGTTGTGGGCTTTGATTTTGTTCAATATGCTTACCGTTACTAGTCCAATCTTGTTTCGACGGTATTGTGGGATGAAGCGGCCCGGACCGACCTTAGACATACTCTTACATGAGACTAGTTCCACCGACTGACATGCACAAGTTGCATAAGGTGGCTAGCGGGTGTCTGTCTCTCCCACTTTAGTCGGAACGGATTCGATGAAAAGGGTCCTTATGAAGGGTAAATAGCAATTGGCATATCACGTTGTGGTTTTGCGTAGGTAAGAAACGTTCTTGCTAGAAACCCATAGAAGCCACGTAAAACATGCAAACAACAATTAGAGGACGTCTAACTTGTTTTTGCAGGGTATGCTATGTGATGTGATATGGCCAAGAAGAATGTGATGAATGATATGTGATGTATGAGATTGATAATGTTCTTGTAATAGGAATCACGACTTGCATGTCGATGAGTATGACAACCGGCAGGAGCCATAGGAGTTGTCTTTATTTATTGTATGACCTGCATGTCATTGAACAACGCCATGTAATTACTTTACTTTATTGCTAACCGGTAGCCATAGTAGTGGAAGTAATAAGTTGGCGAGACAACTTCATGGAGACACGATGATGGAGATCATGATGATGGAGATCATGGTGTCATGCCGGTGACGATGATGATCATGGAGCCCCGAAGATGGAGATCAAAAGGAGCAAAATGATATTGGCCATATCATGTCACCTTTTGATTGCATGTGATGTTTATCATGTTTATGCATCTTATTTGCTTAGAACAACGGTAGTAAATAAAGATGACCTCTCATTAAAATTTCAAGAAAGTGTTCCCCCTAACTGTGCACCATTGCGAAAGTTCGTCGTTTCGAAGCACCACGTGATGATCGGGTGTGATAGATTCTTACGTTCACATACAACGGGTGTAAGCCAGATTTACACATGCGAAACACTTAGGTTGACTTGACGAGCCTAGCATGTACAGACATGGCCTCGGAACACAAGAGACCGAAAGGTCGAGCATGAGTCATATGGTAGATACGATCAACATGAAGATGTTCACCGATGATGACTAGTCCGTCTCACGTGATGATCGGACACGGCCTAGTTGACTCGGATCATGTAATAACTTAGATGACTAGAGGGATGTCTATCTAAGTGGGAGTTCATAAGATGAACTTGTTTATCCTGAACATAGTCAAAAGGATTTTGCAAATTATGTCATAGCTCGCGCTTTAGTTCTACTGTGTAGATACATTGTGTTAATGTGTACTTTACTAGTACTCCTAGTAGCACCATGGTATTAGATACCGGTTTGGCTGCTAAATGTTAGTAAACTCGAAATAAAAGGCTGCGGAGTAAACGGAGACTAGTTAATGGTGAGCTGGCAATATGTGTTGGAAGTTTTTCCAAGCTTGATGTGATCAAGCATCGCACGCTCCCTCTACCATCGAGATTGGTGTTTGCATTGAGCATAGACATGATTGGATTATGTCTATCGTAATATGGTTATTCATTTAAGGAGAATAATGGTTACTCTGTTTATTTGAATAATACCTTCAATGGTCTTGCACCTAAAATGAATGGTTTATTGAATCTCGATCATAGTGATACACATGTTCATGCCAAAAGATATAAGATAGTAATGATAGTACCACCCACTTGTGGCACTGCCACGTAAGTCATATCGGTATAAAACGCATGAAGAAGCTCCATGTTGATGGATCTTTGGACTCACTCGTTTTGAAGAGTTTGAGACATGCGAACCATGTCTATTGGTGTATATGCATGAAGAAACTCCATGCAAATGGACCATTTGGACTCACTTGTTTTTGAATCACTTGAGACATGCAAATCATACCACATGGGCAAGATGACTGAAAGCCTCGTTTTCAGTAAAATGGAACTAGAAAGAAACTTGCTGGAAGTAATACATTTTGATGTGTGCAGTCCAATGAGTGCTGAGGCGTGTAGTGGATATCGTTATGTTCTTACTTCACAGATGATTTGAGTAGATGTTGAGTATATTTACTTGATGAATCACGAGTCTGAATTATTGAAAGGTTCAAGTAATTTCAGGGTGAAGTTGAAAGATCGTCGTGACAAGAGGATAAAAGATCTATGATATGATCATAGAGATGAATATCTGAATTACGAGTTTGGCACAGAATTAAGACATTTAGGAAATAGTTTCACAACTAATACAGCCTGGAACACCATAGTGTGATGGTGTGTCCGAACATCATAACTGCACCCTATTGGATATGATGCATACCATGATGTCTCTTATCGAATTACCACGATAGTTTATGGGTTAGGCATTAGAGACAACCACATTCACTTTAAATAGGGCACCACGTAATTCCGATGAGATGACACCATATGAACTATCGTTTAGAGAAACCTAAGCTGTCATTTCTTAAAAGTTTGGGGCTGCGACGGTTATGTGAAAAAGTTCCAGGCTGATAAGCTTGAACCCAAAGCGGATAAATGCATCTTCATAGGACACCCAAAACAGTTGGGTATACCTCCTGTCTCAGATCCGAAAGCAATAAGGGATTGTTTCTAGAATCAGGTCCTTTCTTGAGGAAAAGTTTCTCTCGAAAGAATTGAGTGGGAGGATGGTGGAGACTTGATGAGGTTATTGAACCGTCTCTTCAACTAGTGTGTGGCAGGGCACAGGAAGTTGTTCCTGTGGCACCTACACCAATTGAAGTGGAAGCTTATGATAGTGATCATGAAACTTCAGATCAAGTCACTACCAAACCTCGTGGGATGACAAGGATGCGTACTACTTCAGAGTGGTACGTAATCCTGTCTTGGAAGTCATGTTGCTAGACAACAATGAACCTACGAGGTATGGAGAAGCGATGGTGGTCCTGGATTCCAAAATGGCTCGAGGCCATATAATCCGAGAGAGGATCCATATATGAAAACAAAGTGTAGACTTTGGAAGAACTACTTGATGGTCGTAAGGCTGTTAGGTACATATGGATTTTAAAAGGAAGACGGACAATGATGGTAAGTATCACCATTAAGAAAGCTCGACTTGTCGTTAAGATGATTTCCGACAAGTTCAAGGAGTTGACTACGATGAGACTTTCTCACTCGTAGCGATGCTAAGAGTCTGTTGGAATTATATTAGCGATTACTGCATTATTTATGAAATCTTGCAGATAGGATGTCAAAAAACATTGTTTTCTCAACGATTTTCTTGAGGAAAGGTTGTATGTGATACAACCGGAAGGTTTTGTCAATCCTGAAAAATGCTAATAAGTATGCAAAGCTCCAGCAATCCTTCTAAGGACTGGAGTAAGCGTCTCGGAGTTGGAATGTATGCTTTGATGAGATGATCAAAGATTTTGGGTGTATACAAAGTTTATGAGAAACTTGTATTTCCAAAGAAGTGAGTGGGAGCACTATAGAATTTCCGATGAGTATATGTTGTTAACATGTTGTTGATCGGAAATGATGTAGAATTTCTGGAAAGCATGCAGAGTTATTTGAAAAGTGTTTTTCAATGGAAAGCCTGGATTAAGCTACTTGAACATTGAGCATCAAGATCTATAAGGATAGATCAAAACGCTTAATGGTACTTTCAAATGAGCACATACCTTGACATGATCTTGAAGATGTTCAAGATGGATCAGTCAAAGAAGGAGTTCTTGCCTGAGTTGTAAGGTACGAAGTTAAGACTTAAAGCTCGACCACAGCAGAAGAAAGAGGAAGGACGAAGGTCGTCCCCTATGCTTTTGTCATAGTCTTTATACGGTATGCCATTCTGAGTACCGCACCTGATGTGTGCCTTGCCTCATATCTGGCAAGAGGGTACAAAGGTAATCTAGGAGTAGATTACCAGATAGCGGTCTAAATTATCCTGAGAGGAATAAGGATATGTTTCTCAGTTATGGAGGTGATAAAGAGTTCGACGTAAAGAGTTACATCGATGCAAGCTTAACACCTATCCGGATAGCTCTGAGTAGAGATACCGGATACGTATAATGGAGCAACAATTTAGAATAGCTCCAAGTGGAACAGTTATTTGAAATGGCTCCAAATGTAGCGTAGTAGTTGCATCTACAAGATGACATAGAGATTTGCGAAGTACATACGGATCTGAATGTTGCAGACCCGTTGACTGAAACCTCTCTCACAAGCATAACATGATCAAACCCAGAACTCTTTGGGTGTTAGTCACATGGGGATGTGACCTTGAGTGTTAATCACATATCGATGTGAGCTGGATTATTGACTCTAGTGCAAGTGGGAGACTGTTGGAAATATGCCCTAGAGGCAACAATAAATTGGTTATTATTATATTTCCTTGTTCATGATAATCGTTTATTATCCATGCTAGAATTGTATTGATAGGAAACTCAGATACATGTGTGGATACATAGACAACACCATGTCCCTAGTAAGCCTCTAGTTGACTAGCTCGTTGATCAATAGATGGTTATGGTTTCCTGAACATGGACATTGGATGTCATTGATAACGGGATCACATCATTAGGAGAATGATGTGATGGACAAGACCCAATCCTAAGCCTAGCACAAGATCATGTAGTTCGTATGCTAAAGCTTTTCTAATGTCAAGTATCATTTCCTTAGACCATGAGATTGTGCAACTCCCGGATACCGTAGGAGTACTTTGGGTGTACCAAACGTCACAACGTAACTGGGTGGCTATAAAGGTACACTACAGGTATCTCCGAAAGTGTCTGTTGGGTTGGCACGAATCGAGACTGTGATTTGTCACTCCGTGTAAACGGAGAGGTATCTCTGGGCCCACTCGGTAGGACATCATCATAATGTGCACAATGTGACCAAGGAGTTGATCACGGGATGATGTGTTACGGAATGAGTAAAGAGACTTGCCGGTAACGAGATTGAACAAGGTATCGGGATACCGACGATCGAATCTCGGGCATGTAATATACCGGTAGACAAAGGGAATTGAATACGGGATTGATTAAGTCCTTGATATCGTGGTTCATCCGATGAGATCATCGTGGAACATGTGGGAGCCAACATGGGTATCCAGATCCCGCTGTTGGTTATTGACCGGAGAACGTCTCGGTCATGTCTGCATGTCTCCCGAACCCGTAGGGTCTATGCACTTAAGGTTCGATGATGCTAGGGTTATAAGGAATAGATATACGTGGTTACCAAATGTTGTTCGGAGTCCCGGATGAGATCCCGGACGTCACGAGGAGTTCCGGAATGGTCCGAAGGTAAAGATTTATATATGGGAAGTCCTGTTTTGGTCATCGGAAAAGTTTCGGGGTTTATCGGTAACGTACCGGGACAACCGGGAGGGTCCAGGGGGTCCACCAAGTGGGGCCACAAGCCCCGGAGGGCTGCATGGGCCAAGTGTGGGAGGGGACAAGCCCCAGGTGGGCTGGTGCGCCCCCCCACAAGGGCCCAGGGCACCTAAGGGGAGGAGGGGGGGCAAACCCTAAGGGCAGATTAGCCTTAGGGCCCATGCCTGGTGCGCCTCCCTCTCCCCTCCACCTGGCCGCCACCCAGATGGGATCTGGGGGTTGCCGCCACCCCTAGGGAGGGAACCCTAGGTGGGGGCGCAGCCCCTCCCCTTCCCCTATATATACTTGAGGTTTGGGCTGCCCAAGGCACACGAGTTCCTCTCCTTCTTGGCGCAGCCCTACCCCTCTCCCTCCTCGTCTCTTGCGGTGCTTGGCGAAGCCCTGCTGGAGTACCACGCTCCTCCACCACCACCACACCATTGTGCTGCTGCTGGATGGAGTCTTCCTCAACCTCTCCCTCTCTCCTTGCTGGATCAAGGCATGTGAGCCGTCACTGGGCTGTACGTGTGTTGAACGCGGAGGTGCCGTCCGCTCGGCACTAGGATCTCCGGTGATTTGGATCACGACGAGTACGACTCCTTCAACCCCGTTCCCTTGAGCGCTTCCGCTTAGCAATCTACAAGGGTATGTAGATGCACTCTCCTTCCCCTCGTTGCTAGATTACTCCATAGATTGATCTTGGTGATGCGTAGAAAATTTTGAATTTCTGCTACGTTCCCCAACATCTTAAAGTCTCATTCTGTTTCTGAACACAGTGTTGCAATTCAGTCAGTCCAGCAGGTCGCTTGCAGGTGCCCTTAAATGTTTTGATAAACACTCGGGCTAATTCTTCCCAACTGAAAATACTTCTAGGGGTCAACCGATTCAACCAGGCTCTTGCTGAATCCTCGAGCATCAGGGGGAGTGTGACAGCCTGGTTTTTGCCCCTCTTCTTTTTATAATTTTTTTGATTGCCTTCTTATTTGAATTTGGGTTTTTGAATCAGTTCAAATGGACTTAAACCCTTGGGCATCTCCATGACTTTCACCCAAGTGGCTCACCTCTCCCCCAAGCCTTCATTTCTTCTCTGGTTAATCCCAAAATAATCATAGGAATATTTTTCTTAAATGAAAAAAATATGCATTTCCTCCTCTAAAACCCTAACCAGCAACATATGCTCCAAAGCAACCCCCATTTTTTTTGCCCACAAAAATCTGAGAAAATTCCCAAATATTCTTTGAACCCTAGGGCACCTCCCTGAGCAAAAATATTGCATCACTTTTTGGAATATTCTTGCTATAGAAAATCTTTTCTGTTCTGGTCAGAAAAGGTGGTTTCTACAACAAGTACCATTTTCCTTGATCCAATGATGCTGATTTTTCTTGAGGATCATTACCCTCCTAAGAAACTACTAACCACCAAAAATCAGCCCAAAACTCTCTCTGGTTTGACCTCAGTAAACTCCACAAGTTACTGACCAGAAACTTACCATGAAGAAGCCAACTCCCACAGCGCACCTGTGATCAACTCGAACCCATGGAGTGGTTTAGCTCATCAAGGACAAAATGCCAAACATGAAGTTATGGCAAGCCGTGGCTCTATGCCAGAGTTCGCATGGTGACCATGCGTCTGCACGATGCCAACGTGCTAGTCGACGCGCTCTGGATGCCGCCACGTGCTCTGTTCATCGCGTGCTCGCTTCCCCGACTACAACACCTTGCTAAACCATGCCACCATCATCGTCTCGACCCACTTAACTTCGCCCTGGCGCTCGACAACGCCGGAGCTCGCCGCAGCGAGCACGGGCACGGCGTGGCCAAGCCAACAGTGCTCCCATGCCCCTGCGCTCGTCGCGTATCGCACTCCTATGCTCGTCGCTGCCCGCCCATAGTTCCCGCGTGATCCCCGACACCTTCTTCCCCTCTCACTGACGCCATTCGTCGCCGGGCGCCACTCCAGAGAGCTCCAGCGAGCTCTCGATCTCCGCCTTGGCCTCGCCTATAAATAGAGCCACCCGAGCTCGTTTCTCTCCACACACACTCTCAACACACCTCCACAACACCGTCGGAAGCCACATCCTAGCCGGGCATGCCTCTGACCACCGCCCCCGCCCAAGCTCGCCGGTGATCCCCGTCCACTGCCCCCTCCCTATCCAGAGCCGCTCGAGCTCTACTAACTTCTCCAGTGTGTCCGCGGTGTTCCACTAGTGCATGTTGGTGCCATTGGAGCTGCTGGACCAGCCCTGCCTTGCCGGAATCACCATGCCCGACGAGCTTCGCCCACCGCCGCCACTAGAGAGCTCCGTTCCAACCCCGTCTGGCCACCCCTAGGTCTCCTCTCCATCCTTTTCCTCTCAGATCTTGTCACCGGGCACTCCTCGCGAGAGAAAGCGTCGTCGCCGCGCCACCGGCTCTGCTTCTCTCCGCCTCCCTGCCGACTTGACCGCTGGGGCCCGCTGTCAGCCACTCAGGCCGCGCCCGAAGCGATATGAGTGGTGGCGCCCTGCTTGCTTACGCCTTCGACGTCACCCTCCCCTACTTTTTCTTTTATTCAAACTTAATTCAAATTATCCAGAGAACTTCAATCAGTCACAATGTTTTAACCTTAAGTCCAAATGAAGTGATTCTTTTTGCATTGTGTTCTTTATGAAAAGATGTGGCAACTCACCAAAAATGAGAATTTTTTTTGCTGTCTAGATTTTCTCGTGATTTTTAGAGTGTTTCTTGATATTTTCTTTCTATGTTTTTAATTATTTTCAGAAGGTGAAGCTTGTCTTGAGGATCACTAGGAGGTGTGTGAACCTCATCCGCACTATAAGGCAAGCCACAACAACGTTTTCATGATGCCATTTCAATATTTCTGATTTTCCTACTTGAATAATGATTTAGTTCATGCATTTAAATTACTTAAATAATTGTTTATTTTTGTTGAATGATTGTTTTGTTTGGTATGTTTAGTTTACAGTAGTTTGAAACTAACTAAGTTAAAGTCAGTAGAAGTAATATTTGGTTCTGTAGAAATAAAATGATTATGACAAAGACTAGTTTGGTTAATATTTTCTTAATGAGAAAATGGATTATCTCAAGTTAATAGCATGGTTAAGCTTGTTGAATTATGATAACCAGAGAAGTGGTATGAGTTTGTGGATGATTATGACTTGTGAAATACTTGATGAGGTTGCTTCATTTATTCAGTTAATATGTGATGCATACGTAAGGTTGCATTTTCATGGCATATCTTGACACCGGTTATTTTTACTTTGAGTTAAACCTGATAATAACTCAACTTGAACATATCATTGATCGGGTCATGGTGCCACTGAATCGAGTTTTTCCCAGTGCAACCACATTTGCCTTTATGGGAAGGCCTTTATTCAGTCTGTTGTCATGCCTCTGGTCGGTGCCTTTGGTAGGCACGGGGCCACCGAGGACTGAACCCCAGGGGGGTGTTGGTCTGAGTGGCCGGGAGAGTGTCATGTTAATGGGAGGGTTCCGTCGGAATGCCATTGGTCCACCCGAATGGGAGTGCGAGGCCATGGATTCCCTGGTGTCGGTAAAATGCGCTACCTTTGCAGAGTGTATTTAATCTATCGATAGCCGCGTCCTCGGTTATGGACACAACTCGAAAGTAGGTCATGCCATGGATCAACGTTTTAAATAATCATGCACACTAATGTTAATCACATGGCACTGTTGGTAAGTTGAAGGTTGGGAAACTATGTTGGATGATGGAGACCAAAGTGTTGGTCCGTTTGTGATCTGAGAAAGATCAGCGTTTGGTTACGAGGTAACCCGTTTGATGAGACTGATGTCTACTACACAACCTTCTTCTTGTAGACATTGTTGGGCCTCCAAGTGCAGAGGTTTGTAGGACAGTAGCAATTTTCCCTCAAGTGATGACCTAAGGTTTATCAATCCGTAGGAGGCGTAGGATGAAGATGGTCTCTCTCAAGCAACCCTACAACCAAATAACAAAGAGTCTCTTGTGTCCCCAACACACCCAATACAATGGTAAATTGTATAGGTGCACTAGTTCAGCGAAGAGATGGTGATACAAGTGGTATATGGATGGTAGATAAATGTTTTTGTAATCTGAAAATATAAAAACATCAAGGTAACTAATGACAAAAGTGAGCACAAAAGGTATTGCAATGCGTTAAAACAAGGCCTAGGGTTCATACTTTCACTAGTGTAACTTCCCTCAATGATACTAACATAATTGGATCACATAACTATCCCTCAACATGCAACAAAGAGTCACTCCAAAGTCACTAATAGCAGAGAACAAATGAAGAGATTATGGTAGGGTACGAAACCACCTCAAAGTTATCCTTTCTGATCGATCTATCATAGAGTTCGTACTAGAATAACACCTTAAGACACAAATCAACCAAAACCCTAATGTCACCTAGATACTCCAATGTCACCTCAAGTATCCGTGGGTATGATTATACGATATGCATCACACAATCTCAGATTCATCTATTCAACCAACACATAGAACCTCAAATAGTGCCCCAAAGTTTCTACCGGAGAGTCAAGACAAAAACGTGTGCCAACCCCTATGCATAGATTCCCAAGGTCGCGGAACCCACAAGTTGATGACCAAAACATACATCAAGTGGATCAATAGAATACCCCATTGTCACCATGGGTATCCCACGCAAGACATACATCAAGTGTTCTCAAATCCTTAAAGACTCAATCCGATAAGATAACTTCAAAGGGAAAACTCAATCCATTACAAGAGAGTAGAGGGGGAGAAACATCATAGGATCCAAATATAATAGCAAATCTCGCGATACATCAAGATCGTATCACCTCAAGAACACGAGAGAGAGAGAGAGATCAAACACATAGCTACTGGTACATACCCTTAGCCCCGACGGAGAACTACTCCCTCCTCGTCATGGAGAGCACCGGGATGATGAAGATGGCCACCGGAGAAGGATTCCCCTCCAGCAGGGTGCCAGAACGGGTCTAGATTGGTTTTCGGTGGCTACGGAGGCTTCTGGCGGCGGAACTCCCGATCTATTGTGCTCTCAGAAGTTTTTAGGGTATATGGGTATATATGGGAGGAAGAAGTACGTCGGTGGAACTCCGGGCTGTCCATGAGGCAGGGGGCGCGCCCAGGGGGGTGGGCGCCCCCCACCCTCGTGGACAACCCGACACTCTCCTGGTCCAACTCCGATACTCCGTGGGCTTCTTCTGGTCCAAAAATAAGTTCCGTGAAGTTTCAGGTCAATTGGACTCTGTTTGATTTTCCTTTTCTGCGATATTCTAAAACAAGGAAAAAATAGAAAACTGGCACTGGGCTCTAGGTTAATAGGTTAGTCCCAAAAATCATATAAAATAGCATATAAATGCATATAAAACATCCAAGGTTGATAATATAATAGCATGGAACAATCAAAAATTATAGATACGTTGGAGACGTATCAGAGACCACAGTGTTGGTCCGTTTGTGATCCGAGAAAGATCACTCTTTGGTTACGAGGTAAGCCGTTTGATGGAGACCATAGTGTTGGTCCATTTGTGATCCGAGAAAGATCACCGTTTGGTTACGAGGTAACCCATTTGGTAAGCAAGTCCGAGGGACTTGAGGCACAAGATTATGTTCACTGCATCCCTAATATGATTTTGCATTGATGATAATTTGGTTAAATATCATGATATTGTTTTTCATTATGTTTATGCTTGTTGTGAGCTTGCAAGTACATTCAATGTACCGACCTGGCGTGTCATGCCAGATTTCAGGAAAGTTTCGTTGGATCGGAGTGCTGTCTGAGTCTAGATCGTGTCCACATCGGTGTCCCTGTGCTATGGAGTTCCGCTTCGTCGTCGTTCCGCTGCCATGTAGTTGTTGTGATCAAGGCCCCTTTATGTTCACTAAATAATGTACATATTGTTCAGCCGCACCGTGTGTGCCACTTGGCCTCGCAACTTGATGTAATATCGAACTATGTTCCGCTAGTATCAATAAAGTGGTTGTTTTCTGTACCAAGATGTTGTGTGTTGCCAGAAGACATGGTCTCTGGGCTGGTAATGCAAGGTAAACCGGTTGCTCTGAGCCGGGGTGCCACAATGCTTGGTATCAGAGCCGCGCTGACTGTAGGACACGCTAGACTACCGATGTGTTACCTGGACGTTATTTAGAGTAGAAATTGAGTGTCGTTAGTGTTTGCATCTGGATGCTGCATTACATGCATTAGACTTATTTTAATTTCTAACCAACCAATGGTTGTGAGTGTAGATGGCTCCAATGCCGTATCCGTGTCAGTTGGAGCTGATGCCATACACTTCACCGCATCTTCTTCGTAACGTGTGGTGTCGACTATACCGTCACGGTGACGACCCGTCATATCGGGTGTACCGGGAGCATCTAGCAGACTCAGTATACGAGTATCATGCCATGGTTACTCTACACACCAGTTCATCCTCCAACTCTTACACTCATACCTCAGGAGCGGTTTCACTTCCACCGCTTCTCAGGTTATCCAGTTTGCTGCATTTGAGATCCTCGTCGAGCTACGCTATAATGAGGTTCGGATGCAGAACCACCCAGGTTTTCACTACTATCCATCCTTGCACGACAATGGTCGTGTCTGTTTCCCTATCATTAATCCGGAGTCTGATAGCGTTGCTAGCCACCTTTCTTGCTATATCACTGCTAGTTACCTTCTGATTCACGAGCTTGATAGAGAGATGACTCGTGCTCGCACTGCTTTAGTAGCCGCTAGGTCCCACCCCACTCCACCATTTGTGGGTTTTACTCCTTATATTCCACCTGGTTCTAGTTGGCCTGTTTCCACAGTTACTCCTCCGAGTAGCTCGGGCACCTCGACCATCACTCCTCTGAGTGCTCCTACTGAGTGGGTTTCCCTTCTCGCTACCTCCGTAGCCCCTATGCTCCAGCCTCATCCTGCACCTGTCCCGGAGGGAGAGCCCTCGAGGAAGCTTCATCGTGTTACTTTTAACCCGGAGGTCTCGGTTAACGTCGTCGGTTCAGGATCCGAGTCTGCTTGAGGAGAGGCCCAGCAGGACCAACAGAGCACTAGAGCGTTCGAGTATCCGCAGTTGTCATGTTGATGTACGGATGTAGTCATACGAGTCATGATGTTCCATTTCATGTATGAGAGTAGTCGAACTTATCATGGTGTTTATATTTCATGTATGAGTCTATGTATAATTATGTCGGAACTTTTTATTATTCGCCGTGTTTTCTTCGATTTCTAGTTTTCTTTTCTTTCGGGTTTTGTCACTGGCTGTTCCCCACTATTTCGAATGTTGCTCATCACGGTTGCGTTATCTTGGGAAAAACAATTAATAGGATGACGCAGGGAGGCAGCAGCAGTCACGCTTGTGAGGATGTCCCTGTTCGCCGCTCAGCATGACAGCAGGGCATTCCCCCGTGCCGTACGTTCCACCACCGCCACATCCACCCTCCACAGAGCAAATTTCACGTATGTCTGAGGAAAGAAGGAATAACGATCTGGTTGAATTATTAAAAAGTGTGCAAGCTATGGTTGAGCAGAATGGAAATCAGAATGACCATCACTCCAAGTTGTCAGATTTTCAAAGAACCAAGCCTCCCAGTTTCAGTCAAGTTATTGATCCCTTGGACGCAGACGATTGGTTGCGAACTATTGAGAAAAAGCTTGAGATTGCTCGTACTAAAGAATATGACAAGGTTCCGTTTGCTATGCATTATCTCAAAGGAGCTGCCGCTATATGGTGGGATAATGCGAAAGCCATGTGGCCTGCAGATGAAGAAATCACTTGGACAAAATTCAAGGATCATTTCCGCAAATACCATATTCCTGCTGGTATTATGAAGGTCAAGCAGCATGAATTCCTCGTGCTCATCCAAGGAAGTCAGTCTGGTAGTGAGTATCTGCATAAGTTCAATCATTTGGCCCGCTATTCCCTCTATGATGTGGCCACAAAAGAAAGAAAGATTGACAGATTTGTTGCCGGACTAAACCAACACCTCCGATGTACACTCAGTATGTTTGATTTCCTGGACTTCCAAACTCTGGTAAACAAGGCTCTCATTGCTAAAAGGGAGAACAAGCTTGTACATGACAACAAGGCTGCCAATAATGACCACAAGAGCAAGTTTGAGCCTAAGAAGGAAGGTTAGCCAGTGCAGAAGGCTCGTACTTGGTAGCACACTCAAGTAGATCAGTACAAGCCCAACATCAGAATGTTAACCAGGCTACTACCCATGTCCAGAATGTCGTAACCAGACCGGTGCAAGAAGATGCCAACGCAACAATTCCTGTTCCAGTTGTGGACAAATCGGACATTATGCAAGACAGTGTCCCAAGAACGGCAAGGAAAATGCTCCATTCAGGCCACAAGTCGACCGTATGGGGTCGTACCCTGTCCAGCAAACCATAAAAGGGCAAGTTCATCACCTCTCCGCAGATGAAGTCCAAGAGGACCCCTAAGTTGTCATTGGTATGTTCCCTGTTAATAACATACCCGCAAGAATTTTATTTGACTTTGGGGCTTCTCACTCTTTTATTTCACGGAGTTTTGTTGCCCAAAACAAATTTCCTTGTTCGATTTTGAGAAAGAATATGCTGGTACAATCCACGGGATCTTTGCTCAGAAGCAATCTGGTCTGCCGTAACTTGGAAATTGATATCAACGGAGTCCGTTTTCCAACTTCCTTGATAGTCATCGAGTCTGCCAAGTTGGACATTATTCTGGGAATGAATTGGTTAACCCAATACCAAGTATGTATTAACTGCGCGACCAGAGAAGTCATCTTGACAAGTCAGGCAGGGCAGACTACAAAATTCTATGCCCGCAGAAATATACCCAAGAAATAAATGGTCTTCTCCGCTGTGGCTGAAGAATTGGGATTAATTCCTATGGTCAGTGAATTTCCCGATGTATTCCCATAAGAATTGCCAAGAATGCCGCCAGACCGAGAGCTTGAGTTTGCAATTGATCTTGTGCCTGGGACCGCACCGTTATACAAGAAGTATTATCGGATGCCTTCGTCAGAATTAGTGGAGTTAAAGAAACAACTTGATGAGATGCTCCAGAAAGGTTATATCCGTCCAAGCTCTTCACCATGGGGATCACCCGCAATATTTGTGGACAAGAAAGACGGTAGTCTCCGGATGTGTGTGGATTATCGTCAGCTGAATGATGTCACCATTAAAAACAAGTATCCACTGCCCAGGATTGACGATTAATTTGACCAACTCAGTGGGGCAATATTATTCTCCAAAACTGATCTAAGGACTCGATACCACCAACTCTAGATCAAAAAGTAAGATATTCCTAAGACTGCGTTCACTACCCGATACGGTCTTTATGAATATAACGTTATGTCCTTCGGTCTCGCCAATGCCCCTGCTTTCTTCATGCACGTGATGAACAAAGTATTCATGGATTTCCTGGATAAATTTGTGGTGGTCTTCATCGATGATATCCTTATATACTCAAAGAGTGAAGAAGAGCAGAAGGGACACCTGAGAGCTATCTTACAAAGACTCCGTGACCATCAGCTATACGCCAAATTCAGTAAATGTGAGTTCTGGATCAAGCAAGTTGGATTCCTAGGGAATGTTCTGTCAGCAGAAGGTATAGCCGTGGATCCAAGTAAGGTGTAGGATGTGCTTGATTGGATGGAACCCACGACAGTATCCCAAATCTGGAGTTTCCTTGGATTAGCCGGGTACTATCGTCGTTTCATTGAAGGCTTCTCTAAGATTGCCGAGCCGATGACAGAGCTTCTCAAGAAAGATAAGAAATTTGAATGGACTGAGGACTGTGAGAAAAGTTTCAATGAGCTGAAAATCAGGCTGACAACAACACCTATATTGACTCTTCTGGACATCTACTGCAGCTTTGATGTGTACTGTGACGCTTCCAAGCAAGCTCTTGGATGTGTACTCATGCAAGATGGCAAGGTTGTAGCATACGCATCTCGTCAGCTACGACCCCACGAAGGGAACTATCCTACTCATGATTTGGAATTGGCCGTGGTTGTTCATACTCTATAAATTTGGAGACAGTACCTCATTGGAAAAATGTGTCAAATATTTACCAACCACAAAAGTCTTAAGTATATATTTACTCAGCCAGACTTAAACCTCCACCAATGAAGATGGCTGGAATTGGTCAAGGATTATGATCTTGGAATTAATTATCACCTGGGTAAGGCCAACGTGGTCGCCGATGCACTCAGCCGCAAGCCTGCCAGTCTGAATAGCATGATGGAGTCCTTGCCTCCCGAACTTCAGGAAGAGATCGCTCAGCTCAATCTGGTCATTATTGATACCGGTCTTGCTAATATGATAGAAGTTACTCCTACCCTCGAAGATGAGATCGGCAAGGCCTAGTCAAATGACCCAGTGCTACAAAAACACATCAAGCATATGTGAGAAGGCCAGATGCAAGATTTCTCGAAGGATCAACAAGGTACACTAAGGTTCCGCGGAAGGATTTGTGTACCAAATCAAGCAGACTTAAGAAAGAAGGTATTGGCAGAAGCTCACGAATCTTCATATTCCATTCACCCTAGAGGTAGCAAAATGTAAGAAGACCTTCGACAGATATTTTGGTGGGATGGTATGAAGAAAGACATCGCCTATTTTGTGGCTTGTTGCGACACATGCAACAGAGTGAAGGCCGAACACCAGAAGCCTGCCAGACTCCTCCAACCCTTGCCCGTTACACAATGGAAGTGGGATGATGTGTGTATGGATTTTATCACGGGACTACCAAGGACTCATCGAGGCAATGATGCAGTATGGGCCGTGGTGGACACATTGACCAAGGTTGCTCATTTTATTCCCATCAGAACCACATACCGAGCCGATCAGCTCGCACAGTTGTATGTGTACAGGATAGTCAGTCTGCATGGAGTACTAAGAACGATCACATCCGACAGAGGGTCACTTTTTACCTCAGCTTTCTGGCCACGTCTCCATCAAGCTTTAGGGACCGCACTAAAGTACATCACAGCGTATCATCCTCAGACAGATGGGCAGACTGAACGTGTAAACCAAATACTCGAAGGTATGCTTCGAGCATGTGCTTTGGCCCAAGGACCTAAACGGGAAGATTGTCTGCCGTATGTCGAGTTCTCATACAACAACAACTTCAAAACCAGTCTGAAGATGTCACCATATGAAGCTTCATACGGCCGTAAGTGCCGCACTCCGCTAAATTGGTCTCAAACTGGAGATAGCCGTATTTTCGGAACTCATCTCATGATGGAAGCTGAAAAGCAAGTCAAGGAAATCCGAGACAGATTGCAACTGGCTAAATCCCGACAGAAGAGTTATTACGATGCAAAGCATCGTCACATCAGTTTTGAACCCGGAGAGCATGTATACCTCCGAGTCACCCTTATGAAAGGGGTCAAAAGATTTCAGACTCAAGGAAAATTTGCACCCAGGTATATTGGTCCGTTCCCAGTTATGTCCAGAGTGGGTACTGCTGCATATCAGTTGGAATTGCCCCCGGAATTGTCAGAAGTGCACATTGCGTTCCATGTCTCACAGCTAAGACGATGTATATCGCCTCCCGAGAAAAAGACGGATATGTCAGAATTAGAGCAGGCTAAGGATTTAACATATGAGGAGAAACCGTTCAGAATCTTGGATGAGATGGAAAGGGTCACACGTAGTAAGGCGATAAAGTTTTATAAAGTGCAGTGGGAGCACCACACTGAGGAAGAGGCAACTTGGGAACAAGAGGAATTTCTAAAGGCAACCTATCTAGAATTATTTTCCTGAGCAACGAATCTCGAGGACGAGATTCATCCTAAGTGGGGGAGGTCTGTGACAGCCTGGTTTTTGCCCCTCTTCTTTTTTTGATTTTTTGATTGCCTTCTTATTTGAATTTGGGTTTTTGAATCATTTCAATTGGACTTAAACCCTTGGGCATCTCCATGACTTTCACCCAAGTGGCTCACCTCTCCCCAAGCCATCATTTCTTCTCTGGTTAATCCCAAAATAATCATAGGAATATTGAGGGAGTCCTGGATTAGGGGGTCTCCGGACAGCCGGACTATCTCCATTGTCCGGACTGTTAGACTATGAAGATACAAGATTGAAGACTTCGTCTCGTGTCCAGATGGGACTCTACTTGGCGTGGAAGGCAAGCTAGGCAATGCGTATATGGATATCTCCTCCTTTGTAACCGACCTTGTGTAACCATAACCCTCTTCGCTGTCTACATAAACCAGAGGGCTTTAGTCCATAGGACAACAATCACAACATACAATCATACCATAGGCTACCTTCTAGGGTTTAGCCTCTCCGATCTCGTGGTAGATCTACTCTTGTAACACCCATATCTTCAATATTAATCAAGCAGGACGTAGGGTTTTACCTCCATCAAGAGGGCCCGAACCTGGGTAAAACTTCGTGTCCCTTGCCTCCTGTTACCATCCAGCCTAGACGCACAGTTCGGGACCCCCTACCCGAGATCCGCCGGTTTTGACACCGACATTGGTGCTTTCATTGAGAGTTCCTATGTGTCGTCGCCGTTAGGCTCGATGGCTCCCACTATCATCGGTAGTGATGCGGTCCAGGGTGAGACATTTCTCCCCGGACAGATCTTCGTATTCGGCAGCTTTGCACTGCGGGCTAATTCGCTTGGCCATCTGGAGCAGATTGAAAGCTACACCCCTGGCCATCAGGTCAGATTTGGAAGTTTGAATTACACGGCCAACATCCATGGGGACTTGATCTTCGACGGATTCGAGCCACAGCTGGGCGCGCCGCACTATCGCGATGGGTATGACCTAGCTCTGCCACCGGACGGTACCCTAGAGGCCGCGCCCGCATCAGCTCCGACCCTCACCTCGGAGCCAACTGCGCCAATCGAGGATGGGTGGCTAGACACCGCCTCAGGGGCTGCAGTCTCGATGGTGATCGAGCCGAACACCAGCATAATCCTCCGCACGGCCCGTGACTCCAAGGTGCCGGACTCTCTTCCGGACCCCGAACCATCCGCGCCCCTGCCAATCGAATCCGATTGGGCACCGATCATGGAATTCACCGCCGCGGATATCTTTCAGCACTCGCCCTTCGGTGACATCCTGAATTCACTAAGGTCTCTTTCTGTGTCAGGAGAGCCCTGGCCGGATTATGGCCAACAGGATTGGGATGCGGACGACGAAGAAATTCGATGCCCACCCACCACCCACTTTGTAGCCACTGTCGATGATTTAGCCGACATGCTCGACTTCGACTCCGAAGACATCGACGGTATGGACGACGATGTAGGAGACGAACATGAACCGGCACCTATAGGGCACTGGAAAGCCACCTCATCGTATGACATATACATGGTGGATACACCCAATGAAGGCAACGACGACGAGATAGCGGAGGATGACCCCTCCAAGAAGCAACCGAAGTGCCGACGTCAGCGGCACGCTCTAAGTCCCGCCAAAGCAAAAGTGGTGATACCGGCACAGGAGATAATAACACTCCGAATAGTGCCGAAGACAACAACAATCCCCTCCAGCAAGATTTAGAGCAGGAGGATGAAGGAGCCAGCTCTCCTGAGAGGGCGGCTGGCAGAGAGGAGGAGGATGACAATTACATGCCCCCCTCTGAAGACGAGGCAAGCCTCGGCGACGATGAATTCGCCGTACCAGAGGATCCCGTCGAACAAGAGCGCTTCAAGCGCAGGCTAATGGCCATGGCAAATAGCCTAAAGAAAAAGCAGCAGCAGCAGCTTCAAGCTGATCAAGACCTGCTAGCTGACAAATGGACTGAAGTCCTCGCGGCCGAGGAATATAAACTCGACCGTCCCTCCAAGAGTTACCCAAGGTGCAGGTTATTACCCCGACTGGAGGAAGAAGCGTATGATACGGCTGATCGGGCACCTCGTGGCCGCAATAGAGACGCATTCCAACCAAAAGCTCAGCCTCCACCCCAACGCCATCCAAATAAAAAAGCATGGGGAGATATGCCAGACCTGCGAGACATATTGGAGGACAAAGCAAAGCATTCAAGATTGATCTACGGATCACGAGGGTGCACCACTCTACGAGACGGTAAACGTCACGCCGGATACAGTAAAAGCAAATCTGGCCGGGCCGAACACAACGGGCAGGACCCATCTGAGCTGCGTCGCGATATAGCCCAATACAGAGGTGCCACCCACCCCTTATGCTTCACAGATGAAGTAATGGAACATCAATTCCCAGAAGGTTTCAAACCTGTAAACATTGAATCATACGACGGCACTACAGACCTCGCGGTATGGATTGAGGACTTCCTCCTCCACACCCACATAGCCCGTGGTGATGACTTACATTCCATCAAGTACCTCCCACTAAAACTCAAAGGACCAGCGCAACACTGTCTTAATAGCTTGCCAGTGGACTCCGTTAGCTGTTGGGAAGATCTGGAAGCCGCATTCCTCGACAACTTTCAGGGCACTTATGTGCGACCACCAGACGCCGATGACTTGAGCCACATAATTCAGCAGCCAGAAGAGTCGGCCAGGCAATTCTGGACTCGGTTCCTTACAAAGAAAAATCAAATCGTCGACTGTTCAGATGCGTAGGCCTTAGTGGCTTTCAAGCACAACATCCGAGACGGGTGGCTAGCCCGGCACCTTGGTCAGGAAAAGCCGAAATCTATGGCAGCCCTCACAATGCTCATGACCCGCTTTTGTGCGGGAGAAGACAGCTGGTTGGCTCGCAGTAATAACATATCAAAGAACCATGGTACCCCAGATACCAAGGACGGCAATAGCAGGTCACGTCGCAGCAAGCATAAGCACCGCATTAGCAGCAAAAGTACCGAGGATACGACAGTCAATGCCGGATTCAGAGGCTCTAAACCCGGTCAGCGGAAAAAGCCATTCAAACAAAGTACGCCGGGTCCGTCCAGCTTGGACCGTATACTCGATCGCTCGTGTCAAATACACGACACCCCAGACAAGCCAACTAATCACACCAACAGGGATTGTTGGGTGTTCAAGCAGGCCGGCAAGTTAATTGCCGAAAACAAGGACAAGGGGCCGCATAGCGATGATGAGGAAGAACCCCGACAGCCGCACACTGGAGGACATAAGAGGTTTCCCCTGCAAGCGCGGACGGTGAACATGATATACGCAACCCACATCCCCAAGAGGGAGCGGAAGCGTGCGCTCAGGGACGTATATGCGTTGGAGCCAGTCGCCCCAAAGTTAAACCCTTGGTCCTCCTGTCCGATCACCTTCGATCGCAGGTACCACCCCACTAGTATCTGTCACGGCGGATTCGCCGCACTGGTCCTAGACCCAATCATTGACGGATTTCACCTCACTCGAGTCCTTATGGATGGCGGCAGCAGCCTGAACCTGCTTTATCAGGACATAGTGTGCAAAATGGGTATAGACCCCTCAAGGATAAAACCCACAAAAACGACCTTTAAAGGCGTCATTCTAGGCGTAGAGGCCCACTGCACAGGCTCAATTACACTGGAAGTAGTCTTCGGATCCCCGGATAACTTCCGAAGCGAAGAGTTAATCTTCGATATAGTCCCGTTTTGTAGTGGTTATCACGCGCTGCTCGGACGAACCACATTTGCTAGATTCAATGCGGTACCACATTATGCATACCTCAAGCTCCAAATGCCAGGACCTCGCGGAGTTATTACAGTCAATGGAAACACGGAGCGCTCTCTTCGAATAGAGGAGCACACCGCGGCCCTTGCAGCAGAAGCGCAAAGCAGCCTTTCAAGGCAATCTGCCAGTTCGGCGTTTCAAAGCCCGGACACCTTCAAGCGCGCTCGAGGCAATTGGCAAACAGACCGTCTGGCACGAACTGAGCTCGCGTAGCAATACGGCGGCCACCCCAATCCCAGCCCAATGGTGTTGTTCGTGCCGCGCGTACATAATTACGCATTAAAAATACCATGGGCACAGATGGGGAGGGGGAGGCACAACTACGACACTCCCCAAAACTCGGCCTAAACCGCACCAGGGGCTTCCCGTTTGGTTATTTTTCTTTTTCTTTCAGGACTTTAATCTCTGGAAACACTGTCCGGTAGCTCTATTGCCGAACCCATGATACAGCAACCAAGGAGGCCGACAACTACGGAATTCCCAGGTGGATTATAGATTTCATATAATTCCTCAGTTCACCCTTGGAAGGGACATAGTCCTACTCTTTCGCTTATTACACTATGTGTATCACTCTGCTTTAATGCAATTTTTCAATATACAATACATGACATTATGACTATTATCGCATTTTTTTTATATATATACATATCTATGTGTTCATTAATAACGCCTAGCAACCGTACACTCTGGTACGGCCAATGCACCAGGGGCTTACGTACCCACAATATGGTGTGAAAAGTCCGAACACTTTCACAAGTGCGGCACCCCGAACTTATAGCATTATATGCATCAGCTCCGAATCATGTCTTTGGTCAAATGTTGGGTTTGCCCGGCTCCTATGTTTTGGTACCTTACGTTCCGCTCTATCGGCTAAGGTAGCGCTAGGAGAACTACTGCGATTGTGCCCCGGTTCTGCCGGGCCGAGCACCTTAGTAGAGAAAGCTAAAACTGACTGTCATGATAAGGCGAGAGACTGGTCGCTGTTCGGCGAGGTTTTTTGAGTCCCTAAAGACTTATGCCGCTTAGGGCGAGGGGCCGGCTCTGTCCAGCTTACAGGCGTGTATCGCGCCCCGAATTTGGCCTTCCGAATACCAGGGGCTTCGCCGAAATTTAAAATTATAGAATTCTATGGCTAAGTGAGAGTGATAAAGCATTATTAGTCCGGTTGCCTTGTTCGTTGTGCTAAGCACCTCCCTCGAAGGACCCAAACATGGGAACAAGAGTGCTCAGGTTTATCCCGAACACCCCAGCACTCGTGGCATGGGGGCAGAAGCCGAGGACTAGCCATCTCTCAGATTGGATAAACAGCTGAAAGTGCGTTATATCGACTAGAGGGGGGTGAATAGGCGATTTTTATGAAAGTCTTCAAAACGTTGAAGTTATGAAGACAAACAGTGGAGATATGCCTATTACTATGCAGCGGAAGGTAGACTACACTAGGCAACCCATGGTCAAGTATTCAATAAGGTGAAAGCACAATGACAAATAGCTGCAGTGTAGTACGGATCAGGTAGGAAGATATTGTGAAGCAAAACAAAACACACAATCACTCAGTGAAGACAAAAGATAGAGCAAACATGCAATGACTTCACAATGTGTAACAGTAAGTAAAAGGAAGTGAAGATGAAACCAGTGACTCGTTGAAGAGAATGATTTGTTGGACCAGTTCCAGTTGCTGTGACAACTGTACGTCTGGTTGGAGCGGCTAGGTATTTAAACCTTAGGACACACAGTCCCGGACACCCAGTCCTGAACACGCAGCTCAGGACACCCAGTTCTCACCGTATTCTCCTTGAGCTAAGGTCACACAGACCTCGCCCAATCACTCTGGTAAGTCTTCAAGGTAGACTCCCAAACCTTCACAGACTTCGTTCACCGGCAATCCACAATGTCTCTTGGATGCTCAGAACGCGACGCCTAACCGGCTGGAGGATGCACAGTCCTCAAGTGTAATAAGTCTTTAGATCACTCAGACAAGAAGACTTAAGTGATGCCAAATTCTCTCTGGCACTGGGTGGTTAGGGATTTATCCTCGCTAGGAATTCTCTCTCAAAGGCTTCGAGGTGGGTTGCTCTCAAACGAGAAAAGCCGTGCACTAAATCTGAGCAGCCAACCGTTTATGGTTGTAGGGGGTGGGCTATTTATAGCCACTTGGCAACCCGACCTGATTTGTCCGAAATGACCCTGGGTCACTAAGGAACTGACACGTGTTCCAACGGTCAGATTTCAAACCCACACGGCAACTTTACTTGGGCTACAAGCAAAGCTGACTTGTCCGACTCTGGACAAGATTTGCTCTCATAGTCTTCACTCGAAGACATAGGTTTTTTTTGTTTAGGCATCACTTCAGTCATTCTGACTGGTTCTCTTGGACCCCACTTAATAGTACGGTGGTTCCTATGACTCAACACAAAAAGAAGGGGAACTACAAAGGATCTAAGTCTTCGAGCTCCATAGGCTTCACGTGGTGTCTTCTCTTGTCATAGTCTTCAATGTGAATATCTTCATATACCACCATTGACTTCAATGTCTTCGTACATTTTTAGGGGTCATCTCTGGTAGGAAAACCGAATCAATGAGGGACTTCTACCTGTGTTATCCTGCAATTCTCACAAACACATTAGTCCCTCAACTAGGTTTGTCGTCAATACTCCAAAACCAATTAGGGGTGGCACTAGATGCACTTACAATCTCCCCCTTTTTGGTGATTGATGACAAACTAGTTGAAGTTTTCAATGGGGAATATAATCTGTGAAGTTTTAAAGGATAAGGAATTGTCTTCATAAGTTGCAAGGGCTCCCCCTGAAGATGTGCATATAAGTAATTTGCTTTTGGAATGCAAATGCACATGGCAGGTTGTACTTGTGGAGATCCACTTCACCTTATGATGACATTCCACTATGCATGAGAGAGTATATGAAGATAATGACATGCATAATGAAAAATGGACGTCTGCAGAATGATCTAAGTGCGGAATTTATCGTCGCACATGCGGAATTTATCATCACAAAACAAGTTGGCAAATAAGTAGCAGACGACCATCGAGTTTAAGTGTTACAACTCAAAGAACCAAATGTAGCAAAACGAGAGTTGTAAGCACGAAGGAAAATATAGCAAAATATAAAGCACCCGCCCATATGGACCCGCTTGAAGACTATCAACCTCATATGCTTCTCCCCCTTTTATCAGGAAGGACCAAAAAGGTTAGAAGACATAGAGTGTCTACTCGTTCCCATGAGTAGCAGGGTCGGTGGTGGTGTTTGGCGGTGCTGAAGAGCTTGGTGCAGAGTCGACGCGTGCTGAAGGAGGTGGCGGTGATGTAGCATCGTCTTCATCCTCGATAACTCTGGCAGTCACTGTTGCAGCAGAGGAAGAGAACTCACAGTCTTCAAGTGATGGAGTTCCTCGCAGCACAACCCTTCGAGGAGGTGTGGAGTCAAACTTGAATCGCTTTGTGAAGCCATCCTCTTGAAGATCAGCTTCAGAGCGCATCATCGTTAGCCCTTTCCATGTACGGCGACGGGTTTCATGGGTAACGAAAGCATTCTTGGTGGCAAGATTCCGAATGCGATTAACATCCACCAAGAGGCTTTTCATCTGACGCTTCAGCCAGTCATGATGCTTATCCTGTTTTTGATGTAGAGCCACAAGAAGCTCTCGGTCGTTGAGAACATGAGTGCGCTTCGTGGGTCTTGGAGCAGTTGTGCTGTCAGTGGCTTCAGTGGAAGCAGGGCGTGGTGCACGTGTAGTGCCAGCTAACGGATACACCCGAGAGACTGCTTCAACTCCTTCAATGTTTTGAGTGAAGCTCTGGTGTTCTGCATTCTGAAGACTTAGAGGTTGCTTGGCAGGCTCAGGATAGATGGCTTCAGCAGAGGTGTCCACATCAGGCAAGAAGATCGGATGGTTGCGGGCTGAGGGCTAATACGAGATAGCAGAGTGAAGTTTGATCAGCCGCATTACCCAGGGGGCGTAGAACTTCAAACCAAACAGATTAGAGCCTGATGTAGCAAGTTGGCGTATGAAGAAGTCCTGTGCATTGAAGCATTTGCCATTAAGGATATAGAATATCAAAGTCTTCATTGCACCCTTAATCTTGGCATTTGGAGAGTGTCCTTTAATGGGCCAGAGAGTCCGCCTGATGATGTGATAGATGGTTCTTGGCAGATACTCAAGGTCTTCAATGAAGAACTCTGTGGGATAAGCAGCATCTTGGGGCAATGGCTTCATCATGCTGAGCATCTGACTCATATTGGGTTCAGGCCTCTGAAATATGCTCTCAATAGCTTCAGTATGCAGGTGACAGCCTTGCTCGAAGAGATCGCCAGGAGTGGGCAAGCCAGTGAGCTCAATGATGTCAAATGCATTGGCTTCGTGATGTACATTGCCGGTCATCCACTCCAGGACCCAAGTCTTTGGATCTCTATTGTACCCACGGATGTGGAGTGTGGCATAGAATTGGAGCAGCAGCTCTCCATTCCAATGCTCTTGGTCAGTGATGAATGGCAGCAGGCCAACTTGCTTGAAGCAATCCAAAGCTTCTTCTAGGCAGGAGACCAACTATAGCTTCAACGTCAAGGCGCTTGTGTGGGAATATGCGACCTTAGTTGTACAATATGCATGAGTAATAGCTTCGCTGAGGATAGCTCCAGAACCGATCTGATGAAATCCTTTCCCTTGAGTAGGGGTTCTTGGAGCTATTGAAGAATGTATTGTCTGCCCTGAAGCCATTGATGTTGAAGGAGCCAGGTGCTGATGCAGGACCTGGGAACCTTGGCAGTCTTGGGATTGGCTTCTGTACATGAGGCCTGTGCTCAACATGGTAGTCAAATTGGGGACCGGCAGCAGACTCAGGAACAGAAGTGTCAGGATCAGTGGCTTCACTTTCTTCTGATGCTTTTGGTGGGGAGGGCTCCACATTAGCTTCATTGTTAGGTGTGGCAGCCTCACGATTTTCATCCTCCACTTGACTAGCTGGAGGGTCGGTCACAAGCACATTCTCCTGGAGAACTACTTCTTGGTGGGACTGGGAAGTGGCAACTTGTGGTACTTCTTCTTCTTCTTCGGCTGATGCAGCCGGAATGTCTTCAGCAGAGACTTGAGGCCTTGGACCTTTGTGAAGCCTGCGCAACACGGGCGACGCCTGTGGAGTTGGAGTGGGCTGGGCCTCATAGTCTTCTTCCTCTTATGGGCGATCCGCCCATGAGGCATCCTGGGCAATTGGCGTCAATGGATGACCAATGCTGATGAGTTCGCTGTTGTCTTGCTGAGGAAGGACTGCATCATCTTCTACATTGTCATGTTGACCAATGTCTTCAGTAGTGATGGGATCAGCTGCTGGAATGTCTTCAGCTTCATGAGCCTCTGTGGAAGGAGGCTCATGGACAGTCAGTTGGCGTTCAGCTTCAGGATAGACCATAGAAATGGGTTCAACCATTAAGGGCTCTGTGGGAGCAGCCTGATCTTTCTTGGTCTTCCTCTTCTTCTTAGAGGGGGCAGGAGCAGAGGCTTCAGGATATTTTCTCTTCCTTGCTTCAGCCTCAGCAGTCCGGGTCTTCTTGAGCTCTGAAGCGGTTGACCGGGTCTTTGGCTTAGAGCCAGTCATTGCAGTTGGGAAGACAATCGGGACTTCTTCTTGCCTTGGTGCTTCGGGTTCAGCCGTAGCAGGCTTCTTCTTCTTCTTCGCGGCCATCCTGGGGTCAATGCCAGGACGCCCAAGTGCCTTGCGCTTCTCAGCCTCATTGTAGGCTTGCACACATCTGTCAGCCAGAGACTTCATGCGCTCACGCGAACCCTGAGCTTCGGCGCGTTTCTTCAGAAAGTTTTCCTTGAGCTCGTGCATCATGATCTTGAAGTTCTTCACTTCTTGCATGCTGAGCTTGGACATATGCTTCTTGAACAAAGCCTTTTCATAGTCAATCTTCTGCTTCAGTTCAACAACGCGCTGGGCGATGGCTAGTTCTGAAGCAATGGCTCCTTGGAAGGCGACACTGAGGCCAATGGGTAGCTGCAGATTATCAAAGCTGATGTTTGGCGTGTCAAACCACTCGTCAATGAAGTTGTGGATGATGGTGACATCAAAGAGCGGCAGATCATTGAAGATTTATGCTTCTTCTTTGCTCTTGATGAGTTGCTCAAGGGCGTCATCTGCAAGATCTTCGTCACTTGACAGATCAATGGCATCATTGCGCAGTATGGCAGCAGCAATGAGCTCTTGGCCAGTGTGAGGCAGAGCCATCTTGGCCTTCTCAGGCTTTGAGATGCGTGATAAGTCTTCAGACTGCACACTGACTTCAGGAGGTGCAGTTGCCAGTGGCTTCGCCCTTGAAATTTTGGGTGAATGGGCAGGCTTTGAAGCTTTAGGCTTCTTCATCTTCTTTGGCTTCAGCACTGCAGGAGCTTCTTCTGATTCAGAGTCAGCTGGGGGTTCATTCACTGCAGTCCCTTGAACCAATATGCGGGTATTAAGGCCTTCTAGGTTGGCAAACGGACCGATGACATTGGGTTCTGCTTCTCGTGTGCCATCTGCCCTTGGTGCTGAGGGACCAGGGTTGAAGTCTAACCCAAACTTCTTCTTGTTCTACTTCGCTGAGTTTTGTGCAAACTGGAAGTTGCGCTTGAACAGATTGTCATCACGACACCAGAGTAGTGACGACGGATGTGCATCATCAGGCTGTGGCCCACAGACCATGCATGGATAGAAGCCTTGGGCAATGGCTTCATCTCTGGACCTGGGTAGAAGGTTCTTGTATAGGATGTCTCCCCATGGTCTTTTGATATCACTTTTCTCAGCATACCCTTGGGTTGTGAAGCGGTATTTGAACCATTGTTCTGCCCAATATCATCGAATCCATTGGATTTGGGTCTAGCGCTGACCGTAATCCTCTTCAGGATCTGTCTTGTACATTTCTGCGAGTTCATCTGGCAGATCTCTGGATGTTCCGCCACGATGCTGTCTGCCCCCCTTCCTTGCTGCTTTCTCTGAAGCCATAAACTTTAACTTGAAAGGCTTCAAGACGTTCAAAGGCTTCAAAGGCTTTCTCTTGCTGGACCAACAGGAACTGGCTTCAGGAGAATTTATGTGATGCTGTAAGAATTCTGCAAATGAATGCAGACTATGAGAACCAAAGGATTCTCCCACGGATATGTACCTGTGACAGCATTAAGGTGCGAGGGAAGGGGAAGAGGTCATATGCATTCTCAGAAGATTTTGAAGATAAATCAGTTTAGAAGACATTGACCTCATCGTGCGAAGACATTCACTCATAGATAAGAAGTTGGTTCCAAATTTGTATGAACCCACAGATCAGTACAAGTGAGGAATCTAACTACTTTGTGAAGCACAAGTGAATATACTAGGCATGTTATGAGATGCAGTATGAATGAGATCTAACTTGTGTGAACAGAAACTGCTTGTGGTAGAAAGTGACAAATCCATAGGATCAACGATGCTGTAAAAAGGAAGTTTTATTTACCACACTGGGAACTGCTAGACGGAGTGGGAGATGAGGCCGAGCAGTTCAATCGTCCGTGCCCTAACTTGGCGACGGAGGACACCTACGGTGACGGCGGAGAGGACGATGTCCGCGGTCGGCGTGAAGACGGCGTCGGAGAGGTTGCGGCAGCGAAGCGCTTCGTCGCCGGCGTCGTCGAGGGCTAGCGGTGGCGCTAGGGTTCGTGCGAGAGTGGAAGAAGAGATAATGACCGCTGTGAAGCATGTATTTATAGGTACAGGGGCGGCACTGCGTTATTACACAGGTGCCCCTGGCGATTCGCATCTGAGGAACACGTGGCCATCATGCGGAAGTTTGGGGTTTGTTCCACGTCCCACGCACGCCTGGATTGTCGGGTGGTCGTTCCTACTTCTCCGGGTTTCATGTGGAGGAATGAGCATTGAAAACGGACTTAATGGTTGTCTCTATATCTTTTGCTGACAAGGACGCAGAGAAGACATTCGACATTTTCAATAGAATGCATATGACTTGGAGAGATAGAGTTTGAGATAGAAAGCATAGAGAGGTTAGGGTCCGATCACATTCACTTAGTTCAAAAGATCCAAACAAGAAGACATAGCTTTAAGTGAATGCTGTAGAGGACAGAACACTGGTACATATATATCTATGCAATCAACATAGTGAAGATAATCATGAAGACATGTTGAGATTGAAGCCAAACCAAATGTGAAGACATTGCAAGGTAACGCCATGAGTGAAACACTTCAAAATAGAACGTTTGGTGGTGGCATTACCCACCGTATAGGAAGTATTAGACCCAGACACGACGCGCAATTATTGTGGCGCTCCAAAGTCAAATTCCACATTAATGTATTCACACTTAGAATGTATGTCTTCATTGATTGAAGATATACGTTACTTCGTGTGTTGCACATCTAAGTCATCAATATGCATGAGTGTTAGGATGTGTGCCTGATCACAGGACATTTGAGGATTCCAGGATATTTAGCTCACACCGTAACTTGCAAAATCTCTTCTCATCCAAGGGCTTGGTGAACATATCTGCCAATTGCTCTTCAGTGTTGACGTGTATGATATCAATATCTTCCTTCACAACATGATCTCTGAGAAAGTGATGACGAATTTCTATGTGCTTTGTCTTTGATTGCTGAACTGGGTTGTTGGCAATCTTGATGGCGCTTTCGTTGTCGCAGTAAAGTGGCACTTGCTTCAGATGAATGCCATAGTCCTTGAGAGTTTGCTTCATCCACAGAAGCTGAGCGCAGCAAGATCCAGCAGCAATGTATTCAGATTCAGCAGTGGAGAGGGATACACAGTTCTGCTTCTTTGAAGACCAACATACAAGTGATCGTCCCAGAAAGTGGCATGTGCCTGATGTAGACTTCCAATCAACCTTGTCACCAGCATAATCAGCATCCGAGAATCCAACCAGATCAAACTCTGAGCCCTTTGGATACCATAATCCTAGAGTAGGGGTGTGAGCAAAATATCGAAGAATTCGCTTCACAGCTAAGTGATGCGACTCCTTTGGTGCCGCTTGAAATCGAGCACACATGCAAACACTAAGCATAATATCTAGCCTAGATGCACATAAATAAAGCAAAGAACCAATCATGGAGCGGTATACCGTTTGATCGAACTCTTTACCATTGTCGTCGGGACCCAGATGATGTTTGGCTGGCATTGGTGTTGTGAAGCCTTTGCAGTCTTGCATACCAAACTTCTTCAGGCACTCTTTGAGATACTTCTCTTGAGATATGAAGATGTTGTTGCGTTGTTGTCGTATTTGAAGACCGAGGAAGAACTTCAGCTCCCCCATCACAGACATCTGATATTGCTCTTGCATCATATAGCCAAACTCTTCACTGTACTTCTGATTGGTGCAGCCGAAGATAATGTCATCCACATATATTTGGCACACAAACAGTTCACCATCATATGTCTTCGTGAAGAGAGTGGGGTCTAGGGAACCAGGTATGAAGCCTTTGCTCTTCAGGAAATATTTGAGTGTGTCATACCAGGCCCGAGGGGCTTGTTTGAGGCCATACAGTGCCTTGTTGAGCTTGTATACCATGTCAGGATGTTTTGGATCTTCAAACCCAGGCGGTTGTGCAACATACACTTCTTCTTCAGTCTTGCCATTGAGAAAGGCACTCTTCACATCCATTTGATATAGAAGTATGTTATGATGATTTGCATAGGCCAGGAGTATACGTATAGCTTCAAGTCTAGCCATAGGAGCAAATGTTTCATCGAAGTCAATGCCTTCCACTTGAGTATATCCTTGAGCAACGAGACGAGCTTTGTTTCTAACAATTTGACCATGCTCATCTTGCTTGTTGCGGTATATCCATTTGGTGCCTATTATATTGTGCTTCCGTGGATCAGGACGCTTAACCAGTTCCCAAACATTGTTCAACTCAAACTGTTGAAGCTCTTCTTGCATAGCTTGAATCCATTCAGGTTCCGTGAAGGCTTCTTCAACTTTCTTGGGTTCTGTAATTGAGACGAATGCGAAGTGCCCACAGAAATTTGCCAGCTAAGTTGCCTTTGAACGAGTGAGTGGACCGGGTGCATTGATGCTGTCAATTATTCTCTCAATCTGCACTTCATTAGCAACACGAGGATGTACAAGGTGAAGACTTTGCTCTTGCTGATCTGTGTTGTTGTTGGGAGGAATGTCTTCAGGCTGAGCATTGTCTTCATGTGGATCAGGTGCTGAGATGATAAGTTCTTCTTCAGGATGAGCTTCAGAAGGTATAATCTCTCCAGTTCCCATTAGCTTGATTGATTCACTGGATGGAACTTCATCTAGCACATTTGGCAGTTGCTCTCTTTGTGAGCCATTGGTCTCATCGAACCGCACATCCACTGTTTCAACTACTTTGTAATGAAAGAGATTGAAGACTCTGTAGGAGTGCGAATCCTTTCCATATCCAAGCATAAAACCCTCATGTGCTTTTGGTGCAAACTTTGAGGTGTGGTGTGGATCCTTGATCCAGCACCTTGTGCCGAATACTCTGAAGTAACTGACATTTGGCTTCTTGCCAGTTAGGAGTTCATAAGATGTCTTGTTCAGAAGCTTGTGAAGATAAACACGGCTGATTGTATGGCATGCAGTGTCAATGGCTTCAGGCCAGAATTTTCTTGGAGTCTTGTATTCATCTAGCATCGTTCTGGCCATCTCAATGAGTGTTCTGTTCTTGCGTTCGACGACGCCATTCTGCTGTGGTGTGTACGGGGCTGAGAATTCATGTGTGATGCCCAAGGTATCAAGATATGTATCAAGTACAGTGTTCTTGAATTCAGTGCCATTGTCACTTCTGATGTGCTTTATCTTGGCGCCGTAATTGTTCATAGCTCAATTGGCAAAGCGTCTGAAGACATCCTGCACTTCAGTCTTGTAAAGGATTATGTGCACCCAAGTATATCTAGAGTAATCATCAACAATGACAAAGCCATAGAGGCAAGCAGTAGTGGTAAAAGTTGAGTAGTGAGTGGGACCAAAAAGAGCCATGTGAAGCAGTTCGAAGGGTCGAGTAGTGGTCATGATTGTCTTCGAGGGATGTTTGTCCCTCGTCATCTTCCCTGCTTCACAGGCAACGCATAAGTGATCTTTCTTGAACTTGACGCCCTCGATGCCTATGACATGCTTCTTCTTCGCAACGGTGTGGAGGTTCCTCATGCCAGCATGCCCAAGCCTCCGATGCCAAAGCCAGCATTCTGAAGCTTTTGCCAGAAGACATACTGCAAGCTGTGGCCCTGCTGAGAAATCTACCACATACAAATCATCTTTCCGATACCCTTCAAACACTAGAGACTTGTCAGATTCCATTAGTACCAGGCAACGATATTTTCCAAATATTACGATCATGTTCAAATCACAAAGCATTGAGACAGACATTAAGTTGAAGCCAAGGGATTCAACAAGCATGACCTTATCCATGTGTTGATCCCTTGAGATTGCAACTCTACCTAGACCCAATATCTTACTTTTACCAGTGTCAGCAAATGTGATGTGGCTCTTGTCGGATGGACGTAAGGTTGAGTCCATAAGGAGGCTTCTTTTGCCAGTCATATGATTTGTACACCCACTGTCAATAATCCATTCTGAAGACGCTGGTGTCGTACCCTACAGTGCAGTTAGGGGGTTAGGCTTCACGAAGAGTATTGTGAAGCAAAAACATTTGACGAACCAGTGGGTTATGAAAACTTAGATCCAGATTAGGACTAATAGGGAGAGTAGCATGCGATTCAGGAACGAAGTACATAGTAATGCCATTTGCGCATTTGATCTTGCGCCCTACAAGATGTTTAAGGTCCCCAGCAAAGGCGTCAGAAGATTTTGGTTTTCTGCTGGAGACCTTTCCCTGCAAAAGAGAGTTAAGCTTTCTTAGCCACCCACATCTTCAAGGGTGGCTTAGAAGCAATAAGTCTAAGTGCAGCATCTGATAATTTTGGCTTTGGAGCCCTAGCAAACAGTCTAGCAGGCGGACAATAGTACTCATAAGAATAGGTAGAATAGTTCTTGGTCATATGAACATGGCGGTTTGATGAACCGCTCTCATATTCATATGCCTGAGTATGGTTTCCCTGCAAAACATTTGCGTTAGTGCGACTTAGATGAGTCCTCTGTTTGTATGAAGCCTTTGGACTGTATGAAGCCTTTGGTCTGAGGTTTGTCTTCTTCATGTGAGGTGTCATGAAGACATTCACAGGAAGATTTTCCAGACACCTTTCGGAACCCAGATCTTCTTCATAGGCGGTCCATTCCTGCAGTTAGTACCAATGTACCTGGCAAACACTTCACCATTCTGATTCTTAAACAGTTTATAGTTTGCATCAAAGGATTCATCAATGATAATGGGGTTAGCACAAGTGAAGCCAGATAGATTGGATGGATCTGCTGAAGGTTCCTTTGCAGCAACCCATGTGGTTTTGAGGTACTGCTCGGGTTTCCAGTAAGAGCCATCAGCATTCATTTTCCTTACGAACCCAACACCCTCTTTCCTGGGGTTTCGGTTTAGAATCTGCTTTTTGAGGACATCACATTGTGTCCGATGCCCTTTAAGACTTTTGTACATCCTTGTTTCGAGCAATGTCTTCAACCTAGCATTCTCATCAGCAATAGCAGTGGTATCCTCAGCAGAGGGGTTAGTTACCACATCAACAGTTGAAGATATTGCAACAGTAGCAGCAGTAGAACATTCAGCAACAGAAGCAACATTATCACGCTCAATGCATGTAAGACATGGTGGTTCAAATCCTTCCTGAGCGGAACTGATCTGTTCGGTGCGAAGTGACTCGTTTTCCTTTTGAAGATCTTCATGAGCCGCTCTCAATTTCTCAAGATCTTGCTTCCTTTGAAGATAATCATAGTAAAGCTTTTCATGAGTTGTTGAGAGAGTATCATGACGACTTTCAAGTTCCTGATACTTAACGCGAAGATTTTTTATGTCTTCAATTAAGGATTCAGATCGAGTCATTTCAGCACCCAACAGATCATCGCTTCTGTCTAACAGTTTTTGAATATGTTCCATAGCTTTCTGTTGTTCAGTTGCAATTTTAGCAAGTGTTTTGTAGCTAGGTTTTGAACCACAATCAGAGTCATCGTCACTACATGTTTGATAGTGAGTAGTGCGTGTGTTTACCTTGGCGCCACGTGCCATGAAGCAGTAGGAAGGAGTGGAGTAGTCCTTGTCATTTGCATCGGCGTCGGTGGTGAAGTCATTGTCTTCAGTGTTGAAGATGGACTTGGCAACGTATGCTGTAGCCAGACTTGCAATACCAGAATCAGACTCCTCCTCAGACTCCACCTCTGCCTCCTCAGAAGCGGACTCCTCCTCTAAATCCATTTCCTTGACAACAAATGCACGTGCCTTGCCAGATGAGCTCTTCTTGTGTGATGAGGACTTTGAGGAAGACTTGGAAGAAGACTTTGAGTATTTCTTCTTCTTCTTGTCGTCAGAGTCATATTCCTTGCTCTTCTTCTTCTTTCTGTTCTCATTGTCCCACTGTGGACACTCAGAGATGAAGTGTCCAGTTTTCTTGCACTTGTGGCATGTTTTCTTCTTGTAGTCATGAGCAGAAGCTTCATCATTCCTTGAGCTTGATCGTGAAGACTTTCTGAAGCCTTTCTTCTTGGTGAATTTTTGGAACTTCTTCACAAGCATTGCAAGTTCCCTTCCAATGTCTTCAGGATCATCAGAACTGCTGTCAGATTCTTCTTCAGATGAGGAAACAGCTTTTGCCTTCAAGGCACGAGTTCGCCCATAGTTTGGACCGTAGATATCTCTTTTCTCAGAAAGCTGAAACTCATGTGTGTTGAGCCTCTCAAGTATGTCAGATGGATCGAGTGTCTTGAAATCAGGACGTTCTTGAATCATCAGGGCTAGGATGTCAAACGAACTATCAAGTGATCTCAGCAGCGTCTTGACGACTTCATGTTTGGTGATCTCAGTAGCGCCGAGGGCTTGAAGCTCATTTGTGATGTCAGTGAGTCGATCAAATGTGTGCTGGACATTCTCATTGTCATTTTTCTTGAAGTGGTTGAAGAGGTTGCGAAGGACACTGATTCTCTGATCTCTCTGGGTTGAGATGCCTTCATTGACCTTGGAGAGCCAGTCCCAGACCCGCTTGGATGTCTTCAAAGCACTCACACGGCCGTATTGTCCTTTGGTCAGATGACCACAGATGATATTCTTGGCAGTAGAGTCCAGTTGAACGAATTTCTTGACATCAGCAGCAGTGACACCTTCTCCAGCCTTGGGAACGCCGTTCTCGACGACATACCATAGGTCGACGTCAATGGCTTCAAGATGCATGCGCATCTTATTCTTCCAGTAGGGATATTCAGTTCCATCAAAGACGGGGCACGCAGCGGAGACTTTAATTATCCCTGCAGTCGACATAGCTAAAACTCCAGGTGGTTAAACCGAATCACACAGAACAAGGGAGCACCTTGCTCTGATACCAATTGAAAGTGCGTTATATCGACTAGAGGGGGGGTGAATAGGCGATCTTTATGAAAGTCTTCAAAACTTGGAAGTTATGAAGACAAACAGTGGAGATATGCCTATTACTATGCAGCGGAAGGTAGACTACACTAGGCAACCCATGGTCAAGTATTCAATAAGGTGAAAGCACAATGACAAATAGCTGCAGTGTAGTACAGATCAGGTAGGAAGATATTGTGAAGCCAAACAGAACACACAGTCACTTAGTGAAGACAAAAGATAGAGCAAACATGCAATGAATTCACAATGTGTAACAGTAAGTAAAAGGAAGTGAAGATGAAACCAGTGACTCGTTGAAGACAATGATTTGTTGGACCAGTTCTGGTTGCTGTGACAACTGTACGTCTGGTTGGAGCGGCTAGGTATTTAAACCTTAGGATACACAGTCCCGGACACCCAGTCCTGAACGCGCAGCTTAGGACACCCAGTCCTCACCGTATTCTCCTTGAGCTAAGGTCACACAGACCTCGCCCAATCACTCTGGTAAGTCTTCAAGGTAGACTCCCAAACCTTCACAGACTTTGTTCACCGGCAATCCACAATGTCTCTTGGATGCTCAGAACGCGACGCCTAACCGGCTGGAGGATGCACAGTCCTCAAGTGTAATAAGTCTTCAGATCACTCAGACAAGAAGACTTAAGTTATGCCCAATTCTCTCTGGCACTGGGTGGTTAGGGCTTTATCCTCACTAGGAATTCTCTCTCAAAGGCTTCGAGGTGGGTTGCTCTCAAACGACAAAAGTCGTGCACTAAATCTGAGCAGCCAACCGTTTATGGTTGTAGGGGGTGGGCTATTTATAGCCACTTGGCAACCCGACCTGATTTGTCCGAAATGACCCTGGTGTTGGAAATATGCCCTAGAGGCAATAATAAATTGATTATTATTATATTTCCTTGTTCATGATAATCGTTTATTATCCATGCTAGAATTGTATTGATAGGAAACTCAGATACATGTGTGGATACATAGACAACACCATGTCCCTAGTAAGCCTCTAGTTGACTAGCTCGTTGATCAATAGATGGTTACGGTTTCCTGACCATGGACATTGGATGTCGTTGATAACGGGATCACATCATTATGAGAATGATGTGATGGACAAGACCCAATCCTAAGCCTAGCACAAGATCATGTAGTTCGTATGCTAAAGCTTTTTCTAATGTCAAGTATCATTTCCTTAGACCATGAGATTGTGCAACTCCCGGATACCGTAGGAGTGCTTTGGGTGTGCCAAACGTCACAACGTAACTGGGTGGCTATAAAGGTACACTACGGGTATCTCTGAAAGTGTCTGTTGGGTTGGCACGAATCGAGATTGGGATTTGTCACTCCGTGTAAACGGAGAGGTATCTCTGGGCCCACTCGGTAGGACATCATCATAATGTGCACAATGTGACCAAGGGGTTGATCACGGGATGATGTGTTACGGAACGAGTAAAAGACTTGCTGGTAACGAGATTGAACAAGGTATCGGTATACCGACGATCGAATCTCGGGCAAGTACCATACCGTTAGACAAAGGGAATTGTATACGGGATTGATTGAGTCCTTGACATCGTGGTTCATCCGATGAGATCATCGTGGAACATGTGGGAGCCAACATGGGTATCCAGATCCCGCTGTTGGTTATTGACCGGAGAACATCTCAGTCATGTCTGCATGTCTCCCGAACCCGTAGGGTCTACACACTTAAGGTTCGATGATGCTAGGGTTATAAAGGAAGCTTGTATGTGGTTACCGAATGTTGTTCGGAGTCCCGGATGAGATCCCGGACGTCACGAGGAGTTCCGGAATGGTCCGGAGGTAAAGATTTATATATAGGAAGTCCTGTTTCGGCCATCGGGACAAGTTTCGGGGTCATCGGTATTGTACCGGGACCACCGGAAGGGTCCCGGGGGCCCACCGGGTGGGGCCACCTGCCCCGGGGGGCCACATGGGCTGTAGGGGGTGCGCCTTGGCCTACATGGGCCAAGGGCACCAGCCCCTAGAGGCCCATGCGCCAAGATAAGGGAAAAAGGGGAGAGTCCTAAAGGGGGAAGGCACCTCCGAGGTGCCTTGGGGAGGATGGACTCCTCCCCCCTCCTTAGCCGCACCCCTTTCTTGGAGTAGGGGGTAAGGCTGCGCCTCCCCCGTCTCCCCTGCCCCTATATATAGTGGAGGGGAGGGAGGGCATCCATACCTGAGCCCTTGACGCCTCCCTCCCTCCCGTGACACCTCCTCCTCTCCCGTAGGTGCTTGGCGAAGCCCTGCAGGATTGCCACGCTCCTCCATCACCACCACGCCGTTGTGCTGCTGCTGGATGGAGTCTTCCTCAACCTCTCCCTCTCTCCTTGCTGGATCAAGGCGTGGGAGACATCGTCGAGCTGTACGTGTGTTGAACGCGGAGGTGTCGTCCGTTCGGCACTAGGATCATCGGTGATCTGAATCACGACGAGTACGACTCCATCAACCCCGTTCACTTGAACGCTTCCGCTTAGCGATCTACAAGGGTATGTAGATGCACTCCCCTTACTACTCGTTGCTGGTCTCTCCATAGATAGATCTTGGTGATACGTAGGAATTTTTTTGAATTTCTGCTACGTTCCCTAACAGTGGCATCATGAGCTAGGTCTATTGCGTAGATTCTTTGCACGAGTAGAACACAAAGTAGTTGTGGGCGTCGATATTGTTCAATATGCTTGCCGTTACTAGTCTTATCTTGATTCGGCGGCATCGTGGGATGAAGCGGCCCGGACCAACCTTACACGTACGCTTACGTGAGACCGGTTCCACCGACAAACATGCACTAGTTGCATAAGGTGGCTGGCGGGTGTCTGTCTCTCCCACTTTAGTCGGATCGGATTCGATGAAAAGGGTCCTTATGAAGGGTAAATAGCAATTGGCATATCACGTTGTGGTTCATGCGTAGGTAAGAAACGTTCTTGCTAGAAACCCATAGCAGCCACGTAAAACATGCAAACAACAATTAGAGGACGTCTAACTTGTTTTTGCAGGGTATGCTATGTGATGTGATATGGCCAACAAGAATGTGATGAATGATATGCGATGTATGAGATTGATCATGTTCTTGTAATAGGATTCACGACTTGCATGTCGATGAGTATGACAACCGGCAGGAGCCATAGGAGTTGTCTTTATTTATTATATGACCTGCGTGTCATTGAACAACGCCATGTAATTACTTTACTTTATTGCTAACCGGTAGCCATAGTAGTAGAAGTAGTCGTTGGCGTGACAACTTCATGAAGACACGATGATGGAGATCATGATGATGGAGATCATGGTGTCATGCCGGTGACGATGATGATCATGGATCCCCGAAGATGGAGATCAAAAGGAGCAAAGTGATGATGGCCATATCATGTCACTATTTGATTGCATGTGATGTTTATCATGTTTATACATCTTATTTGCTTAGAACGACGGTAGTAAATAAGATGATCCCTTACAACAATTTCAAGAAGTGTTCTCCCCTAACTGTGCACCGTTGCGACAGTTTGCTGTTTCAAAACATCACGTGATGATCGGGTGTTTTATTCAGACGTTCAAATACAACGGGTGTTCACGAGCCTAGCATGTACAGACATGGCCTCGGAACACATGCAAAACACTTAGGGTTAACTTGACGAGCCTAGCATGTACAGACATGGCCTCGGAACACGGAGACCGAAAGGTCGAACATGAGTCGTATAGAAGATACGATCAACATGAAGATGTTCACCGATGATGACTAGTCCGTCTCACGTGATGATCGGACACGGCCTAGTTTGACTCGGATCATGTAATCACTTAGATGACTAGAGGGATGTCTATCTGAGTGGGAGTTCATAAGATGAACTTAATTATCCTGAACATAGTCAAAAGACCTTTTGCAAATTATGTCGTAAGCTCGCGCTGTAGTTCTACTGTTTTATGTTCCTAGAGAAAATTTAGTTGAAAGTTGATAGTAGCGATTATGCGATCAGTAGAAAGCTTATGTCCTTAATGCACCGCTTAGTGTGCTGAACCCCAAACATCGTTTGTACACATTTTGATAACTACGTGATAGTTCAGTGAAACTGTTTAGAGTTGAGGCACCAAAGACGTTTTTCGAAATGTCGCGGAACATACGAGATGTTTCGAGGGCTGAAATTGGGATTTCAGGCTCGTGCCCACGTCAAGAGGTATGAGACCTCCGACGATTTTTCTTAGCCTGCAAACTAAGGGAGAAAAGCTCAATCGTTGAGCTTGTGCTCAGATTGTCTGAGTGCGACAATCACTTGAATCGAATGGGAGTTGATCTTCCAGATGAGATAGTGATGTTTCTCCAAAGACATTGCCACCAAGCTGCTAGAGCTTCGTGATGAACTATAATATATCAAGGATAGATACGGTGATCCTTGAGGTACTCGCGATGTTTGACACCGCGAAAGTAGAAATCAAGAAGGAGCATCAATTGTTGATGGTTGGTGAAACCACTAGTTTCAAGAAGGGCAAGGGCAAGAAGGGATACTTCATGAAACGGCAAATCAGCTGCTGCTCTAGTGAAGAAACCCAAGGTAAAACCCAAACCCGAGACTAAGTGCTTTTGTAATAAGGGGAACAACCACTAGAGCAGAATTACCCTAGATACTTGGTAGATGAGAAGGCTGGCAAGGTCGATAGAAGTATATTGGATATACATTATGTTAATGTGTACTTTACTAGTACTCCTAGTAGCACCAGGGTATAAGATACCGGTTCGGTTGCTAAGTGTTAGTAACTCGAAATAAAAGCTACGGCATAAACGAAGACTAGCTAAAGGTGAGCTGACGATATGTGTTGGAAGTGTTTCCAAGTTTGATGTGATCTAACATCGCATGCTCCCTCTACCATCAAGATTAGTATTAAACCTGAATAAGTGCTCTTGCACCTATAGGAATGGTTTATTGAATCTTGATCGTAGTGATACACATTTTCATGCCAAAAGATAAAAGATAGTAATGATAGTACCACCTACTTGTGGCACTGCCACGTAAGTCATATCGGTATAAAACGCATGAAGAAGCTCCAAGTTGATGGATCTTTGGACTCACTCATTTTTGAAAAGTTTGAGACATGCGAACCATGTCTATTGGTGTATATGCATGAAGAAACTCCATGCAAATGGACCGTTTTGACTCACTTGATTTTGAATCACTTGGGACATGCAAATCATACCACACGGGCAAGATGACTGAAAAGCCTCGTTTTCGGTAAGATGGAATAAGATAGCAACTTGTTGGAAGTAATACATTTTGATGTGTACAGTCCAATGAGTGTTGAGGCATGTAGTGGATATTGTTATGTTCTTACTTCACAGATAATTTGAGTGGATGTTGAGTACATTTGCTTGATGAATCATGAGTCTGAATTATTGAAAGGTTCAAGTAATTTCAGGGTGAAGTTGAAAGATCGTCGTGACAAGAGGATAAAATATCTATGATATGATCATAGAGATGAATATCTGAATTACGAGTTTGGCACAGAATTAAGACATTGTGGAAATAGTTTCACAACTAATACAACCTGGAACACCATAGTGTGATGGTGTATCCGAACATCATAACTGCACCCTATTGGATATGATGCATACCATGATGTCTCTTATCGAATTACCACGATAGTTTATGGGTTAGGCATTAGAGACAACCACATTCACTTTAAATAGGGCACCACATAATTCCGTTGAGATGACACCGTATGAATTATGGTTTAGAGAAACCTAAGTTGTCGTTTCTTAAAGGTTTGGGGCTGCGACGCTTATGTGGAAAAGTTTCAGGATTAAGCTCGAACCCAAAGCGGATAAAATGCATCTTCATAGGACACCCAAAACAGTTGGGTATACCTCCTGTCTCAGATTCGAAAGCAATAAGGGATTTTCTAGAATCGGGTCCTTTCTCGAGGAAAAGTTTCTCTCGAAAGAATTGAGTGGGAGGATGGTGGAGACTTGATGAGGTTATTGAACCGTCACTTCAACAAGTGTGTAGCAGGGCACAGGAAGTTGTTCCTGTGGCACCTACACCAATTGAAGTGGAAGCTTATGATAGTGATCATGAAGTTTCGGATCAAGTCACTACCAAACCTCGTGGGATGACAAGGATGCGTACTACTTCAGAGTGGTACGTAATCCTGTCTTGGAAGTCATGTTGCTAGACAACAATGAACCTACGAGCTATGGAGAAGCGATGGTGGGCCCGGATTCCGATAAATGGCTCAAGGCCATAAAACCCGAGAGAGGATCCATGTATGAAAACAAAGTGTAGACTTTGGAAGAACTACTTGATGGTCGTAAGGCTGTTAGGTACATATGGATTTTGAAAGGAAGACATACAATGATGGTAAGTGTCACCATTGAGAAAGCTCGACTTGTCGCTAAGATGTTTTTCGACAAGTTCAAGGAGTTGACTACGATGAGACTTTCTCACTCGTAGCGATGCTAAGAGTCTGTTGGAATTATATTAGCAATTACTGCATTATTTATGAAATCTTGCAGATAGGATGTCAAAACATTGTTTCCTCGACGATTCTTGAGGAAAGGTTGTATGTGATACAACCGGAAGGTTTTGTCTATCCTGAAATATGCTAATAAGTATGCAAAGCTCCAGCAATCCTTCTGAGGACTGGAGTGAGCATCTCGGAGTTGGAATGTATGCTTTGATGATGATCAAAGATTTTGGGTGTATACAAAGTTTATGAGAAACTTGTATTTCCAAAGAAGTGAGTGGGAGCACTATAGAATTTCTGATGAGTATATGTTGTTGACATATTAATGATCAGAAATGACGTAGAATTTCTGGAAAGCATATAGGGTTATTTGGAAAGTGTTTTCAATGGAAAACCTGGATTAAGCTACTTGAACATTGAGCATCAAGATCTATAAGGATAGATCAAAACGCTTAATAGTACTTTCAAATGAGCACATGCCTTGACGTGATCTTGAAGGTGTTCAAGATGGATCAGTCAAAGAAGGAGTTCTTGCCTGAGTTGTAAGGTATGAAGTTAAGACTTAAAGCTCGACCATGGCAGAATGGAGAGAAAGGAACGAAGGTCGTCCCCTATGCTTAAGACATAGGCTCTACAATATGCTATGCTGTGTACCGCACCTGAAGTGTGCTTTACCATGAGTCAGTCAAGGGGTACAAGAGTGATCCAAGAATGGATCACAGGACAGCAGTCAAAGTTATCCTTAGTAACTAGTGGACTAAGGAATTTTCTCAATTATGGAGGTGGTAAAAGAGTTCGTCGTAAAGGGTTATGTCGATGCAAGCTTAACACCTATCCGGATAGCTCTGAGTAGAGATACCGGATACGTATAATGGAGCAACAATTTAGAATAGCTCCAAGTAGAACAGTTATTTGGAATAGCTCCAAATAGAACGTGGTAGCTGCATCTAGGAGATGACATAGAGATTTGTAAAGCACACACGGATCTAAAAGGTTCAGACCCGTTGACTATAACCTCTCTCAAAAGCATAACATGATCAAACCCAGAACTCATCGAGTGTTAATCACATGGTAAATGTGAACTAGATTATTGACTCTAGTAAACTCTTTGGGTGTTAGTCACATGGGGATGTGACCTTGAGTGTTAATCACATATCGATGTGAACTAGATTATTGACTCTAGTGCAAGTGGGAGACTGTTGGAAATATGCCCTAGAGGCAATAATAAATTGATTATTATTATATTTCCTTGTTCATGATAATCGTTTATTATCCATGCTAGAATTGTATTAATAGGAAACTCAGATACATGTGTGGATACATAGACAACACCATGTCCCTAGTAAGCCTCTAGTTGACTAGCTCGTTGATCAATAGATGGTTACGGTTTCCTGACCATGGACATTGGATGTCGTTGATAACGGGATCACATCATTAGGAGAATGATGTGATGGACAAGACCCAATCCTAAGCCTAGCACAAGATCATGTAGTTCGTATGCTAAAGCTTTTTCTAATGTCAAGTATCATTTCCTTAGACCATGAGATTGTGCAACTCCCGGATACCATAGGAGTGCTTTGGGTGTGCCAAACGTCACAACGTAACTGGGTGGCTATAAAGGTACACTACGGGTATCTCTGAAAGTGTCTGTTGGGTTGGCACGAATCGAGATTGGGATTTGTCACTCCGTGTAAACGGAGAGGTATCTCTGGGCCCACTCGGTAGGACATCATCATAATGTGCACAATGTGACCAAGGGGTTGATCACGGGATGATGTGTTACGGAACGAGTAAAAGACTTGCTGGTAACGAGATTGAACAAGGTATCGGTATACCGACGATCGAATCTCGGGCAAGTACCATACCGTTAGACAAAGGGAATTGTATATGGGATTGATTGAGTCCTTGACATCGTGGTTCATCCGATGAGATCATCGTGGAACATGTGGGAGCCAACATGGGTATCCAGATCCCGCTGTTGGTTATTGACCGGAGAACATCTCAGTCATGTCTGCATGTCTCCCGAACCCGTAGGGTCTACACACTTAAGGTTCGATGATGCTAGGGTTATAAAGGAAGCTTATATGTGGTTACCGAATGTTGTTCAGAGTCCCGGATGAGATCCCGGACGTCACGAGGAGTTCCGGAATGGTCCGGAGGTAAAGATTTATATATAGGAAGTCCTGTTTCGGCCATCGGGACAAGTTTCGGGGTCATCGGTATTGTACCGGGACCACCGGAAGGGTCCCGGGGGCCCACCGGGTGGGGCCACCTGCCCCGGGGGGCCACATGGGCTGTAGGGGGTGCGCCTTGGCCTACATGGGCCAAGGGCACCAGCCCCTAGAGGCCCATGCGCCAAGATAAGGGAAAAAGGGGAGAGTCCTAAAGGGGGAAGGCACCTCCGAGGTGCCTTGGGGAGGATGGACTCCTCCCCCCTCCTTAGCCGCACCCCTTTCTTGGAGTAGGGGGCAAGGCTGCGCCTCCCCCCTCTCCCCTGCCCCTATATATAGTGGAGGGGAGGGAGGGCATCCATACCTGAGCCCTTGATGCCTCCCTCCCTCCTGTGACACCTCCTCCTCTCCCGTAGGTGCTTGGCGAAGCCCTGCAGGATTGCCACGCTCCTCCATCACCACCACGCCGTTGTGCTGCTGCTGGATGGAGTCTTCCTCAACCTCTCCCTCTCTCCTTGCTGGATCAAGGCATGGGAGACATCGTCGAGCTGTACGTGTGTTGAACACGGAGGTGCCGTCCGTTCGGCACTAGGATCATCGGTCATCTGAATCACGACGAGTACGACTCCATCAACCCCGTTCACTTGAACGCTTCCGCTTAGCGATCTACAAGGGTATGTAGATGCACTCCCCTTACTACTCGTTGCTGGTCTCTCCATAGATAGATCTTGGTGATACGTAGGAAATTTTTTGAATTTCTGCTACGTTCCCCAACACCTGGGTCACTAAGGAACTGACACGTGTTCCAACGGTCAGATTTCAAACCCACACGGCAACTTTACTTGGGCTACAAGCAAAGCTGACTTGTCCGACTCTGGACAAGATTTGCTCTCATAGTCTTCACTCGAAGACATAGGTTTTTTTGTTTAGGCATCACTTCAGTCATTCTGACTGGTTCTCTTGGACCCCACTTAACAGTACGGTGGTTCCTATGACTCAACACAAAAAGAAGGGGAACTACGAAGGATCTAAGTCTTCGAGCTCCATAGGCTTCACGTGGTGTCTTCTCTTGTCATAGTCTTCAATGTGAATATCTTCATATACCACAATTGACTTCAATGTCTTCGTACATTTTTAGGGGTCATCTCTGGTAGGAAAACCGAATCAATGAGGGACTTCTACCTGTGTTATCCTGCAATTCTCACAAACACATTAGTCCCTCAACTAGTTTTGTCGTCAATACTCCAAAACCAATTAGGGGTGGCACTAGATGCACTTACAACAGCCAAACAAAAGTTAATATTTTAAATTCACACAAGCATTGCATAGCGAAAACGATACAAGTTTTCATACATACAGGACAAAACGAGCAAGTCTCATTCGAATATTACGTTTTGCGAACACTCATCCGTGATAAGACGGGCGCCCGGCAGAACACCCTCGTAGTACATCTCGGGGTGGTGGTGCTCCTTGCCTTCCGGCGGCCCCTCCTTGATCAGCTTCACGGCGTCTAGCTTGACCCACTCCGTGTTTACACGGGCGGAGGCCCGGCATGCACCTTACTTGCAGACGGATCGCTTGACGACCTCCAGCAGTGGGCAGGCATCCACAAGCCACCTCACCAGGCCGAAGAAGCTGTTCGGAAGGGCGTCGCCAGGCCACAACCGGACTATGAAGCCCTTCATGGCTTGATCGGCCGCCTTATGTAGCTCGGCCATCTGCTTCAGCTGGTCGCTCATTGGCACCGGATGTTCGGCCTCAACATACTGAGAACAGAACAGCTTCTCTGTCGAGCTACCGTCCTCGTCCTGGTAGAATAGTGCGGCATCGGACACACTGCGGGGCAAATCTACGAATGCTCATGAAGAGCTCCAGATTCGGGTAAGTAATCGGTAATTCACCTTTACATGCTTGCTTTGCATATAGAAAGCCTTACCCGCCGCTATCTTCTTCATTGCATCGCTCTCCTGAAGGGCCTTCTGGGCCTCGGCCTTGGCACTCTTCGCGCTCTCACGGGCCGCGCAAGCTCAGACTCTTTCGTCTTCAAGTCAAGCTCCAACGCCTCATGCTTTGTCACGAGAGCCTGGAGCTCTTGCTGCACCTCACCCACCCGAGCCTCGTGCCTCTCTCGCTCGGTGTGCTCCTGGGCCGCCTTTTCTTCGGCCTGGGACAACACTTGCTTCAGGGTCGCCACCTCGGTCGTGGCCCCTGGCAAAACATACAATGATCCTGTCATTTTGCAATCGCGTCCTTTTTTATATACATATATCTATAGACGGGGTATTACTTACCCTTGTTCTCCTCGAGCTGCCTCTTAGCAAGGCCGAGCTCTTTCTGCGACCTCTTGAGGGCCTCCTTAAGTACGACGACCTCCGCAGTTAGTGCGGTAGACGCCAGAAGCGAATCCTGCATATGCATATTGACATACTTATATCAGACTCCTGCGATATTATTTGATCCTCTATTCGGCTTTTCTTCACGAACACCAAACAAAGCATCAGGGGCTACTGTCTATGTGGTAACACTTCTACTACATTTTAAAACACTTACCTCGAAGCCTGTTAGAAGGCTAGTATAGGCTTCAGTCAATCCGCTCTTGGCGGACTGAACCTTCTGGATCACCGCACTCATGATAGTGCGGTGCTCCTCCTCGATGGAAGCGCTGCGAAGCACTTCCAACATAGTGTCCGGCGCCTCTGGGTGGACAGAGGTCACCGGCACAGGCGTCTCACCCTCCTTAGAAGGGGACCGCCTGCCTGAGCTCGGATCCGTTGGAGGGTCCGGCGCGGTGTTCGGCTGAGGGCCGAACTCGGAGCTCTCGGGGAGCCTGTCCCCTCAGCTCCCGGAGTCCGGAAGGTCGCCTTGAGGCGCCTCCGGGACTGTCCCCCCTCAATCCGGTGCCTCTTGAGACAGCACCTCGGCGTTGTCGGCCGGATGAGGGGAGGTGGCAGTCGGGACTGGATCACTATCCATGTCTGACGAGCCCATGGAGCCGTCCGAGGATACCTCGATATTGGCTCGGGGCGACCTGTACAATTGAGTTTGGCGTTAGGGAAAGCAATGCGACAAAGGAATCCTATGGGTTACTTTGGTATCCGAACACTTACGATCTCCCCTGGGGCTTGCCCCTGGGCAACCACTCATCTTCACTTTCGTCGGCGGCGATGGAGCTATCTGGAAGGAGCGTCCTTCCCTTCTTGGACCCTTCGGCCTCCCCAGTTGGGGCGGCCTTCCTTTTCTTGTCTCCCCCAGTCGGTGGGGGAGCCTCTTCTTCCTCTTCCTCGTCTTTGGGGGAAGAGTGCGCCGCAGAGTCATCGGATGGTGAGTCCGACGACGCTTGGCATCGGGAACTCTTTCGAGCTCCCTTGGCCTTCTTGGTCTTCTTCGGCACCTTATAAGGGGCCGGAGTCAGCATCTTCGTCAGAAGAGCGTCTGCGGGGCCTTCGAGGGAGGGAGCCGGATAGTCGATCTGTCCGGCCATCTTCTGCCAGTCCTGTCAAAATTATGGGAGTTTGAATCCCGCATAGAGCCAATCTATATATATAAAAATATATCCTGTGAAAGGCAAAACAACTTACCGCACTGGCGTGGCGCTCACGCTGAATCCGCGATCCTCGGTAATGGGGGGAGGGACCGTAGCGCCCTTGAACAGCACCCTCCAGGCATCTTCATGAGTCGTGTCGAAGAGCCTGTTTAGAGTTCGTGCTGCGCCGGATTGAACTCCCATAAGGTAAACTCCTGTTGTTGGCACGGGAGTATCCGGCGAACGAGCATAACCTGGACTATGTTGACAAGCTTGAGCTTCTTATCCACCATGTTCTGAATACATGACTGGAGTCCGGTCAACTCTTTTGAATTACCCCAGGACAGGCCCTTCTCTTTCCAGGAGGTGAGCCGCATGGGGATGCCAGATCGGAACTTGGGGGCCGCTACCCATGCGGGGTTGCGCGGCTCGGTAATATAGAACCACCCCAATTGCCACCCCTTTATGGTGTCCACGAAGGTGCCCTCGAGCCATGTGATGTTGGGCTTCTTGCCCACCATGGCGCCTCCGCACTCCGCCTGGCGGCCGCTCACTACCTTCGGCTTGACATTGAAGGTCTTCAGCCATAGGCCGAAGTGTGGCTTGATGCGGAGGAAGGCCTTGCACACGATGATGAACGCCGAGATGTTGAGGATGAAGTTCGGGGCCAGATCATGGAAATCTAGGCCGTAATAAAACATGAGTCCTCGAACGAAGGGATGGAGAGGGAATCCCAGTCCGCGGAGGAAATGGGTGAGGAATACCACCCTCTCATGGGGCTCTGGGGTGGGGATGAGCTGTCCCTCATCTGGGAGCCGGTGCGCGATATCATCGTGCAGGTAGCCGTCTCTCCTCAGTTTCTTGACGTCTCCCTCCGTGACGGAGGAGACCATCCACTTGCCTCCCGCTCCGGACATGGTTGGAGAAGGTTGAGATAGAAGTGAGGACTTGGGCGCTAGAGCTCGAGTGTGCGGGAGCAGATGAGCAGAGGAGGAAGAAGGCATGGATAGAAAGGTGAATCCTTATCCCTTTATATGGGCGGACAAAATTAAACGTCCCCACTTGCCTAGTAAATCTCGCTTATCCCCCAAGCGCCACAATTGATGGCGTGGTTGGGTTACCCACGCCCGTATTGATGAGAATCCCGTAATAAGGGGACACAATCTCTGCTTTGACAAGATGTGTCGAAAAACCACCTCGCGTTATGTGCGGGGCTGGTTAAAAGAAATGGTTCGAATAATCACCGGGCCATGACGTAACGTCATGTTGCCAAAACAAGCTAGCGGATTAGATCTGCGAAAAAACATTATTCTCTCTGCGGTGAAATGTGGGACTTATTTTGCAGGGTCGGACACTATCCTCGTATTCAACTTCTTCTGTAATGTATTCGGAGAGGGAACCCGCCTTGCAATGCTGAAGACAACTGCGCACCGGACTCTTCGTCATTGAAGCCTGGTTCAGGGGCTACTGAGGGAGTCCTGGATTAGGGGGTCTCTGGACAGCCGGACTATCTCCATTGGCCAGACTGTTAGACTATGAAGATACAAGATTGAAGACTTCGTCTCGTGTCCGGATGGGACTCTACTTGGCATGGAAGGCAAGCTAGGCAATGCGTATATGGATATATCCTCCTTTGTAACCGACCTTGTGTAACCCTAACCCTCTCTGGTGTCTATATAAACCGGAGGGCTTTAGTCCGTAGGACAACAATCACAACATACAATCATACCATAGGCTACCTTCTAGGGTTTAGCCTCTCCGATCTCGTGGTAGATCTACTCTTGTAACTCCCATATCTTCAATATTAATCAAGCAGGACGTAGGGTTTTACCTCCATCAAGAGGGCCCGAACCTGGGTAAAACTTCGTGTCCCTTGCCTCCTGTTACCATCCAGCCTAGACGCACAGTTCGGGACCCCCTACCAGAGATCCGCCGGTTTTGACACCGACAAATATATTTCTTAAATGAAAAATATTCATTTCCTCCTCTGAAACCCTCACTAGCAACATATGCTCCAAAGCAATCCCCATTTTCTTTGCTCACAAAAATCTAAGAAAATTCCCAAATATTCTTTGAACCCTAGGGCACCTCCCTGAGCAAAAATATTGCATCACTTTTTGGAATATTCTTGCTACAGAAAATCTTTTCTGTTCTGGTCGGAAAAGGTGGTTTCTACAGCAAGTACCATTTTCCTTGATCCAATGATGCTGATTTTTCTTGAGCATCATTACCCTCCTAAGAAACTACTAACCACCAAAAATCAGATCTAAACTCTCTCTGGTTTGACCTCAGTAAACTCCACGAGTTACTAACCAGAAACTTACCATGAAGAAACCGACTCCCACAGCGCACCTGTGATCAACTCGAGCCCATGGAGTGGCTTAGGTCATCAAGGACAAAACGCCATACATGAATTTATGGCAAGCCGTGGCTCTATGCCAGATTTCACGTGGTGACCACGTGTGTGCATGATGCCAACATGCTAGTGGATGCACTCTGGATGCCGCCGTGTGCTCTATTCATCGCGTGCTCGCTTCCCCGACTATAGCACCTTGACAAACCGCGCCACCATCATCGTATCGACCTAATTAACACCGCCTTGACGCTCAATGATGCTGGAGCTCGCTGCAGCGAGCATGGGCACGGCGCAGCCAAGCCAACAGTGCGCCCGTGCCCCCGTGCTTGTCGTGTACTGCGCTCCTGTGCTCGTCGCTGCCCGCCCATAGTTCTTGCGTGATCCCCGGTGCCTTCTTGCCCTCTCACTGACGACATTCGTCGCCAGGCGCCACTCCAGGGAGCTCCGGCAAGATCTCGATCCCGCCTCAGCCTTGCCTATAAATAGAGCCACCCCGAGCTTGTTTCTCTCCACACACACACTCTCAACACACCTACACAACACCGTAGGAAGCGGCAGCCCGCCCGGGCATGCCTCTGACCGCCGCCCCCGCCCCGAGCTCGCCGGCGATCCCCGTCCACTGCCCCCTCCCTCTCCAGAGCCGCTCGAGCTCTATTGACTTCTCTGACGTGTCCGTGGTGTTCCACTAGCGCGTGCTGGTGCCATTGGAGCTGCTGGACCGGGCCTACCTCGCCAAAATCACCATCCCCGACGAGATCCGCCCGCCATCGCCGCTGGAGAGCTCTGTTCCGACCCCGCCCGGCCACCCCTAGACGCGCTACGGGCACGGGCAGGTGCACCTCGATCTCCTCTCCATTCCTATCCTCTCAGATCTCGTCGCCGGGCACTCCTCATCGGAAAAAGCGCCGTCGCCATCGCCGCCCGACTCTGCTTCTCTCCCCTCCCCTCTGACCTGACCGCTGGGGCTTGCTGTCAGCCACTCAGGCCACGCCCGAAGCGGTATGAGTGGTGGCACCCTGCTAGTTTACGCCTTCAACGTCACCCCTCCCCTAGTTTTTCTATTATTCAAACTTAATTCAAATTATCCAGAGAACTTCAAACATCCACAACTTTTTAACCTTAAGTCCAAATGAAGTGATTCTTTTTACATTGTGTTCTTTATGAAAAGATCTAGCAGCTCACCAAAAGTGAGTTTTTTCTCTACTGTCTAGATTGTCTGGTGATTTTCAGAGTGTTTCTTGATATTTTCTTTCTATGTTTTTAATTATTTTCAGAAGGTGAAGCTTGTCTTGAGGATCACTAGGAGGTGTGTCAACCTCATCTGCACTAAGGCAAGCCACAACAACATTTTCATGATGCAATTTCAATATTTGTGATTTTCCTACTTGAATAATGATTTAGTTCATGCATTTAAATCACTTAAATAATTGTTTATTTCTGTTGAATGCTTGTTTTGTTTGGTATGCTTAGTTTACAGTAGTTTGAAACTAACTAAGTAAGTTAAAGTCAGTAGAAGTAATATTTGGTTATGTAGAAATAAAATGACTATGACTAAGACTAGTTTGGTTATTATTTTCTTAATGAGAAAATGGATTATCTCAAGTTAATAGCATGGTTAAGCTTGTTGAATTACGATAACCAGAGAAGTGGTATGAGTTTGTGGATGATTATGACTAGTGAAATACTTGATGAGGTTGATTCATTTATTCCGTTAGTATGTGATGCATAAGTAAGGTTGCATTTTCATGGCATATCATGACACCGATTATTTTTACTTTGAGTTGAGCCTGATAATAACTCAACTTGAACATATCGTTGATCGGGTCATGGTGCCACTGAATCGAGTTTTTCCCGGTGCAACCACATTTGCCTTTATGGGAAGGCCTTTATTCGGCCCGTTGTCATGCCTCTGGTCGGTACCTCCAACAAGGGAAGGTTATGGGCATGCGTTACCCTGGCCCGGTAAGCAGACATAACCTTGTGTGCCTGTTTGTTGTTATGGTACCTTGTCCTTGTTTGGGACCGTTTATGTTTTGCCCCGAGAATGGACGTGATGCCTTTGGTAGGCATGGGGCCACCCAGGACTGAACCCCAGGGGGGTGTTGGTCTGAGTGGCCGGGAGAGTGTCATGGCAATGGGAGGGTTCCGTCGGAATGCCGTTGGTCCACCCGAATGGGAGTGCGAGGCCATGGATTCTGTGGTGTGGGTAAAGTGTTCTACCTCTGTAGAGTGTATTTAATCTATCGATAGCCGCATCCTCGATTACGGACACAACTTGAAAGTAGGTCACACCATGGATCAACGTTTTAATTAATCATGCACACTAATGTTAATAACATGGCATTGTTGGTAAGATGAAGGTTGGGAAACTATGTTGGATGATGGAGGCCAAAGTGTTGGTCCGTTTGTGATCCGAGAAAGATTACCGTTTGGTTACGAGGTAACCCGTTTGATGGAGACCACGGTGTTGGTCTGTTTGTAATCCGAGAAAGATCAACGTTTGGTTACGAGGTAACCTATTTGATGGAGACCACATTGTTGGTCCGTTTGCGACCCGAGAAAGATCACCCTTTGGTTATGAGGTAACCCGCTTGGTAAGCAAGTCCGAGGGACTTGAGGCACAAGATTATGTTCACTGCATCCCTAGTATGATTTTGCATTGATGATAATTTGGCTAAATATCATGATATTGTTTGTCATTATGTTTATGTTTGTTGTGAGCTTGCAAGTATATTCAATGTACTAACCCGGCGTGTCATGCCAGATTTCAGGAAAGTTTCGTTGGCTCGGAGTGCTATCCGAGTCTAGATCATGTCCACATCGGTGTCCCTGTGCTATGGAGTCCCGCTTCGTCGTCGTTCCGTTGCTGCCTAGTTGTCGTGATCGAGGCCCCTTTATGTTCACTAAATAATGTACATATTGTTCAGCTGCACCATGTGTGCCGCTTGGCCTGACAACTTGATGTATATAGAACTATGTTCCACTAGTATCAATAAAGTGGTTGTTTTCTGTACCAAGATGTTGGGTGTTGCCAGAAGACTTGGTCTCTGGGCTGGCAATGCAAGGTAAACCGGTTGCTCTGAGCCAGGGTGCCACAGGGAGGTGCTTCATGGCTACGTCATCATTGCCTCCACCAATCTGTACTGCCACTCGGGAATCTTCTAGCCAAGTGTCGGGCTTCGACACACCGGTAAACTTACTCACACCCGTTGCCAACCTGAAGTTCGGGGGGGATCTCAGCAGCTCGGATGGCTCTGCTGAAACATTCAGGTCCAGAAACATGCACTCTACTTCCACTCGGAAGGTTTCTGTCTTATCCTTCTCTGTGTGCCCGGCCCCTGTTGACTAGACCTTGTACGAGGAGTGAACTTGCATCAAATCCAGGCTCTCTTGGGTTGACTGGGGCTCTCCGCTCATCATCATACGGGCGCCTGTCATCATACCTCCGGGGCGCGTACGATCCACCCCTCGGAGGGGGAGGTCGTAGTCGTTGGTGGTCATCACGGGCGTATCGATGATCATACTGTCAGTGGCCCCGATCTAGGTACTGATCCTGGCGGTGCCCATGATCGTCATGCCGCGGAGGCGACCCCAGACTATGTGCCGGCTGAGCTGTGTCTGCAACCACGGATCTACTATGGATCTTGTTGCACGACTGAGAAAGAGCTGCATTTTTTTCACCCGCTGCTCAGAGCAGCGCGCGGATCTGCAGCAAACCTCTACTAGCTTCTGAACAAGACGGCTGAAATGACTCTCCTATACGCACTGCAGCTGCAAGATTCTGGACTGGAGTATGGTATACCTGAGGTTCAGGCGGAAACAATTGTCGAGGTCGGCGACTGGATTCGGGGATCTGCCGACGGGCGCGCTCATTGAGTGAATGCTGGAGATTCTCCAAACATGCACGCTTAGCCAAGGTGGCCAGATGCGCAGCCTCCAAGGCTCGAGCCTCGGAGGTCTCCCCAATGATGCGGGTGTGGAGCGCCTCCACGTTGCGATGATGCAGCTCATCCCTATGCTCCGAAGTAAGGGCTTCAGGATGATACTCGTCGTGACCATGTGACGGGCTGCCACCGCCACCACGACGGAACCCAGGTGGGCTGCGCGGTGCGTCGACCATGAGGACTTCCGCCGCAGGGTCGCTGCTTCCGCACTCGGAAAGAGTTTCCGCGGAACTAGTCGATGGGTTGAATGGTCCATAGAGGGATTCATCGCGCTCGATTGCCGCGACTTGAGGGGTGGCTGTCTGTCGAGCCACTACATGCCTCACCCACCACTGAATCCGTGACCGACCGGACCGCTTGCGGCGGCATACAGTGGGGAGAGTAGATGACGCGGGAGCCAACTGATACTGGGTCGACAGCTGCTGCAGGAGGACGCCCCAGGCACTCGCTTGGAAGTACGCTGCCCCGCGGATGGAAAGGGCCTCGACATCGAGGGGGCCTCTTGGAGCCAGGTGGAGTCGTCGGCGACGAAAATGAGCGTGCCGAGACGAATCTCGTGGCCCAAAGCCAAACCACCGATCGAAACTAAGTTGATGAAGATCGGAAAAACTGCAACCTCACCGGAAGTCGCTAAGACGTCGGGCCCCAAGGTGGGGGCCAACTGTCGTGGGAGCAAGTCTGACAGTAGGAATAGGGGGTATGTAGGAGGAGTCAAGGCCCTAGCTATGACAAGGTTGTGCACGCAAGATTTACAAGTTCAGGCCCTTCTTGGAGGAAGTAACAACCCTACGTCTCGGTGCGCTGAGGCTTGGTCGACTGGATTATGCGTGAAAGTTCAAGCGATGCGAACCCTTGTGCCAGAGGAGGAGGGTGGCTTATATAGAGTGCGCCAGGCCCCTCCAGCCCTTAGTTACACAAGGTTCAAATGTACATTAAGACAGGGCGTTACTGGTAACGCTAGCTATAAAGGACTATAAACGACCTTTAAGACTACAAAGTGAATGCCCGGCCGTTGCCATCCTGAGTGACTTTAGATCTTTTGTACTCTGAGTGATTCTACGTATGGTCGAATGACTCTATCTTGGTCGAGTCGAATTGTGATATCTGAGTGGTTTATCGGATCGAGTGGATTACACTCCAAGGTGATTTCAATAAGTATCTTCTGTTGTACTTTGAATGTCTTTGACTCTAGGGAAGTGTCCTTGGGTAGGGCATCTAGGTTAGGCCTATGACCCTACCCTAGGTACATGTTATCATCACCACGCCCGCGTATGGCCATGACCAAGCCATGCTCGAACCTCACTGTGTCGTGCACAGTTTCGTCAAGGGACACAAAGACATGTCTATCGCCCATCATATGGTGCTAGCTCCAGTATCAAAGAACCACACACTATCCGGAGAGTGCATGGGCATGACATTCTCCTTGTTGAGGTACACCTCTTGGGGTGCCATGAGCTGCGATGCATCGGTAGTGGTGACCACGACCATGTACAGACCCTGATCGTGCTTGACGTCAGCTTGGGTAAGATTTTCCAGCTCCCGCTTGCCCTTCTGCTCCTACTCGCGGAGGCATGTACGACACTCTTTCTTCCAGTGCCCTGGGATGCTGCAATGGTGACACTTTCCCTTTTTCTTCTTGCCGCCCGAGCCTCCGCCTTGTGGTTTAGGCTTCGCAGGGGATTTGCTCTTGCCACCGCCGCCGCCACCAGGCGACGAACCGCCACTACCGCCCAGCTTCTCATGGGCCAGCCACTCCTCATGAGTGAGAAAAAGGCACCCGGTGGATTACGCGTCGTCGTCGAGGTCGTAATGGTCCTCGCATGCAGAGAAGTGCCCGACGAGCTCCTCGATGGACATGGTTTTCAAATCAATCAAGGATTCAATCACCATGGCCATCGGGTGGTACCTCCGCGGCACCACTCGGAGAATCTTCTGGACAACCTTGTACTCAGTGACGGGGTCACCGTACTACTCCAGATCAGCAACGAGGCCAGAAGGCCGCACTCCGAAATACTCGACGGCCGTCCTTGAAACAGATATCCTCGAACTACCACTGGCGCACCTGTGCCTTGGCTTCACCGGCGCGCTCGCTGCCCATCCACAGAGTCTTGATGGTCTCCCACGCTGTCTTCACCATGTCCTTCATGGTCAGGACCCGCAGCAACTCTGGCGGAAAGCCGGTGAGGATGATCTACAGTGCGCGTCGGTCGTCGCGCTCGTCGGCGGCGCCTTCTGTCACGATGGACCAGACGCCAGCGACCTGGAGCTGCAAAACGAGCGCCCACTCCATGTAATTTGTGCACGTGAGCATCATGGACATCCCCGACTCCTCGCGTACGACATGCTCCACCGCACGGAACTCGCTGTTGCTGCTGTCAGTGAGGCATGTGAAAGGATCGATGTAGTTGACTAGAGGGGGGGTGAATAGGCAACTAACAATTTTTTAACTTTTCTTTACCAATTTAAACTTTTCATCAAAGTAGGTTGTCTAGATATGCAACTAGGTGAGCAACCTATATGATGCAAACACAATAAGCACACACGCAAGCAAGGAATATAACACAAATAAGCTTGCACAAGTAAATGTACGAGATAACCAAGAGTGGAGCCGGTGAAGACAAGGATGTGTTACCGAAGTTCCTTCCTTTTGAGGGGTAGTACGTATCCGTTGGAGCGGTGTGGAGGCACAATGCTCCCCAAGAAGCCACTAGGGCCACCGTATTCTCCTCACGCCCTCACACAATGCGGGATGTCATGATTCCACTATTGGTTCCCTTGAAGGCGGGGACCGGACCTTTACAAACAAGGTTGGGGCTCTCTCCACAACTGAATTGGAGGCTCCCAACGAAACCATGGAGCTTCACCACAATGGAATGTGGCTCCAAGGTGACCTCAACTGTATAGGGTGCTCAAACACCCAAGATTAACAAAATCCACACAAGTATGTGGAAGCAAATATCCTTTGGTGGAAGTATAGATCTAGGTCTCCTCCTTCAATCCCTAGCAAGTCAACAAGTTTGAGTGGCTAGGGAGAGAGATCGGGCAAGAGAGCTTGAGTGGAATTAATGGTGGAGTGAGATAGGTAAGAGGTAGGTGTGTTAGGTGGAAAAACAACCATTATATAGCAAACCCTAAATCCAGCCATTACTGTGAATTCTATACTGCAACGGTACAACCAGTCCTTGCCCCGGTACAACCGGGCCTCGCAGTTTACCAGCAGAACCCTACCAGGCGGTACAGCCGGGCGAGAAGGCGGTAGTACCGGTCTATGAGAACAACCGGAACAACTGCCCAGGCACCGCTCAACCACCGCATTGAAACAATAGGGAGTCACCCCTAAGTGCGGTAGTCGAGCGGTACACGACCGGTGCAACCGCCTGGCCTTGGGCACTTGAGCGGCTAAGTCCCAAGCGGTAGAACCACTCGGGGCACCGGTAGTACCGGTGTGCGGGGCATAATCGGACCAACCGGGCCACCACCGCCCAAGTACCGCATCAAAATAGAGGTATGACCGGTTGTTGAGCGGTACTTGGCCGGAACAACCGCCGCAGTCATTGTGGAGCATGATGGTGGTACCACAGCCTGGGAGCAGCGGTACAACCACTCGAACAAGACTGGGTAAGCGCCATGGTCCAGCGGTACAACTGCTGGGAAAGCACAACAAGAGGCAGGAGAGAAGGGATGCTCTCTCTCTCTCAACAAAAGGAAGGCAAGAGAGGGGTGTGGTAAGAGTGTACGTGAAAAGATTCCCCAACACCTTCTAATGCGGATTCCCTCTTGATAGTACGGGTTCCCTACGACCAAAGAGATAAAAACATAGAAAACCCTATCTTTGATCTTTTCCTTCCAGAGAGAATAGCTAACCGATGTACGCCTAATCACCGAGAACCTGAAGCACTTAGCACATGATTAGACCAACAAAGGGTTGTCATCATCATCCAAAACACAAAGTAGGGAAATGCCCTTACAATCTCCCCCTTTTTGGTGGATGATGACAATAACACGATTTGAAAGAGAGAAGTCTAGAAAATATAGACGGGACTCCCCCTAGATGTGTGCCCCAATTTGAGATTGCTATTGGAGTGAAAGAACACACATTAAGGACAAGACTCCCCCTATATTTTATAGACTCGCCACTCCTACTAGACATGCGAAGATAAGCATTAAGCACATGACAAGAAGGTAAGGACTATAACAGATAAAACAACAATATTAACGATAATAATGATAGATAGATAAGCACATGTCTCACACCATGCAAGGAGAGATAAATAACAAGGTGCACAAACTAAAGTTCCACACGAAACGAACGAACAAACCACAAGAACACAAACCCAAGCAAAGCAAATCAAATCCCATGCAAATCCCGAGACCTAAACTCTCTCCCCCTTTGGCATCAAGACACCAAAAAGGAAAAGAGCGAAGCTAACGCCCCAGAGCTCAGTCGTCCTCCTCTGACTCCTCGGTAGCATCTGGATCCTCATCATCATTAGACTCATCTCGTCCCGATCTGTGTCCTCCATGATGTCATCATCAGCAACAAAGGAGGTGGAGGGCTGGCGAGGAGCCTCATCATCAGACCACGTGCTGTGCGTAGAGACCCATCGCTCCTCCGGTGTGATGCTCTTCTCAGAACCACTCTGAACAGGCATGTTGAGGTGCTTCATCATCGCAATCTGACGACGCCGGGCATGCTTCTCATTGACATGGGCCTCATACAACCTCTTCTGAATGTCAGTCTAGAGGCAGAAATTCTTCTTCACCTTGGTCGTGAGCTTGGCCACCCAAGAGGGCTTGGCCCCTGGCTCCATCTCAAAGTCCTCATCATCAGAAGTGGCATAGACATCCTCAGGAGCATTAGCAGGAAAGCGAGGCTCGACATGCTTCTTTTTCTTGAGTACCTTGACCTCATGAACATTGAGATTATCTGGAGAAGTGAGAAGCTCTCCAGGACGGCAAACAGCCCAAATAGAGTTCAAAAAGCACATGACAAACGGAGCATAAATATGGACATTTCTATAGATGACCATGTTGTACATCTCGTGCCACAACCAGTTGGACACATCAAAAATTTCACCAGAGCCCACCTTGGTCTTCATAGCAACCATCAAATCAACAAGATAGCCATGAATTTCATCTTGATTTCCCACCTTGGGAAGAAGCACATTGCGGAACACACGATGCATGATGTCAAAGACCTTCTCAAGATCCTTGGACTCTCCAACAATACCACGGCCCTGAATGTACATAGGGGCAAGCTGCTCCTTAGGCATGGACTCAGGATGGTCGTGAGGACGAATGCCAGCATTCCCCTCAATGCCTGTGTCATCATATCCAAGAGCATTACAAAAAGCTCTCCAGGGCACTTGAAAGAGCTCATCACGGCGCATGAACGTGAGTGTGCGAGCATCATCTTCTCCAAAATGAATAGTGGCATAGAACTGATGGATAAGCTGAACATCAAAGTCACAGTTCACTGACATGAGCTTGACCAAATCAGATTCCTCACAGAGAGCCAAAGCCTCACCAAAATACTCCAAGTTGTTCCTCCAATGGTCAAGTTCAATGGTCCATTGCTTGGCATACCTGTTCTTGTTGTGCTCAGAGAGTTCAAGAACAATCCGTACTTGCATGTCATTCTGGAACTGAACCGTGGTCCAACGAGGTGCAATGGGAATCTCATAAGGATTCTTTGAGCGAAAGGCTTCCCACTCCTTGGCTTTCCAACGGTGCAAGGGAAAAACCACACATTGCTTGGCAGCGGCAGACTTCTCACGGCGAGTGGGCTTGCTGGGAACCACAACCTCTTCATCAGACTCAGCAGGGCACGGACATCTCCTAGCCCGCTTCTTGGTCTTGCGAGGAGCAGAGCGAGGACTAGAGCCACCTGCACACACACACACACACGCACACGAGGAGAACACAAGAAACCCAACAAAGATGAGAGGATTTCACACATGAGCAGAGGAATAGATAGATTGCAAAAATAGAGAAGACAGGACAGGGCTATGTGGTTCAGATATCACGGTTGCACCAAGACTCCTACTGGTAGTACCGCTCCAGCGGTTGTATCGGGTCTCCTACCGGCAGTACCTCTCTAGCGGTTGTACCGCCCTAGAGGCAGTGGAACCGCTGAACAGTGACACTACCAATAGAGGATGGATCTAACCACGACATAAGAATCACACTAGCCATATTCTAACCTCTAAGAAATGCAATCTAAGCGGGAGGCAAATATAGATCTCTTCCAATCAGTAGTTTAAACCATAAACGCGGAATATCAAGTAATGCCCTATGAGTAGGGAAAGAACCCTAGAAAGAAGAATGAAGGACATGGGGCATTACCGGCATCCATGGGAAGAGATCGGGAAGGAGGAGGCCTCCACGGAGAGAATCCATGGAGAGCCCACGGATCCGAAGCGCGAGAAGCACTCCGGGGCAGGGGCAATGGCGACTGGCGGCTAGGGAACGAGATGGGAAGGACAGGGGATGAGGGGAAGAAAGAAAACCCTTCAGCCCCGTCGGCTCTATATAGGCCCATAGACGCGCATCGGTTGTACCGCTCAAGGGAGCGGTTGTACCGCTTCCTGGTACGGGCCAACAGTTGCGGGCGGTACTTCCGTCGCCAAGAAGGCAGCGGTAGTACCGCCTGTAACCAACCGGCAGTACCGGCCAGATAGACACCTGGAGGTTGAGTGGTGGAACCGCTCAAGCACCGCTGGGAGCCCTTCTAGGATGGCACAACCTGAGTGTACCAGCGGTTGAACCGCCCGTAACACCGATTGTACCGCCCAGTCACCATTAACCGAACCACGATCAAATGTGTGCAATTGGAATAGAAGGTTTATGGGGGAAGGAGAAAGGCTTGGGATAGAGAAGACACTAGAATATGGTGTGAGGATCTCCAAGAGACTAAAAGGAAACCAACTAAGAAAAAATAACACAATTGGAGATCACTACACCTAGGACCTACAAAATGACAAGGGCAACATAAGCAACAAGGACAAACACGAAACACAACCTCTCCCAAGAGAGGGCGGTGGCCGGAGCCACCTATGTTTGAGTCAATTGGTATGGCACCGTGAAGAATTATCCTTGGGACCATGACCAAAACTCGTCTTTGAAGCACAAGTACCATAAAAAATGGCTAATGTGTAAGAGTTGATCAATTTATGCATAATGGGGGAGGAAGAGTTCATTGAGAGAACAACACTCCCCCTATGTCCATGCCTACACCTAGAACAAGATAACAAGATGAGTATGATGTGGTGTGCACGGGTTCAAGCAACATTGCTCAAATCAATGATATTTAGCTCATGCCTTAACTCGCTAAATCTTGCTTCATCCAAGGGCTTTGTGAAGATATCTGCAAGGTTATCATGAGTGTTCACATAGTTGAGCTCAATCTCCCCTCGCCTAATATGATCCCGAATAAATTGATACCGAATCTCAATGTGCTTCGTCTTGAAGTGTTGCACCGGGTTGAGAGAAATCTTGATGGCACTTTCATTGTCACACCAAAGAGGCACTTTGTCAGAAATGACACCGTAATCCTTTAAAGTTTGCCTCATCCGTAGAAGTTGTGCGCAACAACTACCGGCGGCCACATACTCTGCTTCGGTGGACGAGAGATACACACAACTTTGCTTCTTGGAAGACCAAGTCACCAAAGAGCAACCAAGGAATTGGCACCCTCCGGAAGTGGACTTCCTATCCAGTTTGTCTCCCGCCCAATCTGAGTCTGAATAGCCCATAAGGTTGAAGTTAGATCCTCTTGGATACCATAAGCCAAAGTTTGGGGTATGAGCCAAATATCGAAAGATTCGCTTGACCGCCACAAAGTGGTTTTCCTTAGGTGTGGCTTGAAACCATCCAGAAATTCCCACACTCAACATGATATCCGGTCTAGATGCACAAAGGTAAAGCAAGGAGCCAACCATGGAGCGATATACCTTTTGATCCACCGCTTTACCATTGGGATCTATGTCAAGTTTGCATTTGACGGGCATTGGAGTGGAAGCCGGCTTGACATCACTTAGCTTGAATCTCTTGAGCATGTCTTGAGTGTATTTGGCTTGGTTGATGAAGGTTCATTCTCTTCGTTGCTTGACTTTGAACCCAAGAAAGAACTCCAACTCTCCCATCATGGACATCTTGAACTTGGAGGTCATGAGTGCGGCAAATTTTTTACTGAAAGCTTTGTTAGGGGAACCAAAGATAATATCATCAACATATAGTTGGCACACAAACAACTCCCCTTTAACCTTCTTAGTAAAAAGAGTGGGGTGAATTTTCCCGATTTCAAAACCGCGATCTTGCAACAACTCGGTAAGGTGGTCATACCACGCACGTGGGGCTTGTTTAAGGCCATATAGTGCCTTATCGAGTTGGTACACATGATCAGGAAAATAGGGAGCCTCGAACCCGGGGGGTTGCTTGACATACACCAACTCATTAATAGGACCATTAAGAAAAGCACTCTTCACATCCATTTGTTGCAACATAAAGTTATGATGAGAAGCATAAGCAGTCAACAAACGAATGGATTCAAGGCAAGCAACGGTAGCAAAGGTTTCACCGTAGTCGATACCCTCAACTTGGGAGTAGCATTGTGCTACCAAACGGGCCTTGTTGCGAACGATAATTCCCTGAGCATCTTGCTTGTTCTTGAATATCCACTTGGTTCCACTGACATTATGGTTCCCCGTTGGCCTTGGCACCAATCTCCACACCTTGTTGTGCTCGAAATTGTTGAGTTCTTCTTGCATGGCATTAAGCCAATCCGGATCTTCGAGCGCCTCATATACCTTTTGGGGTTCAACACACGAGACAAACGCATGATGTTTACAATAGTTTGCCAATTGTCTACGAGTGCTTACCCCCTTTCGAATGCTTCCAAGCACATTTGTCATGAGATGACCCTTGGTTGAGAGCTTGGATGCGATCTTGGCGGCACAACGCTCTAATTCCTCCTCCGGAGTGAGTTAAGGAGCGGTCACTTGATCATCTTGAGCGTCATCTTGAGCTTGTTCTTGATCTTGAGCTTGCTCTTGATCTTGAACTTGCTTGGATGAGAGAACTTGACCTTGGGCATCATTTGGTGATTCAACACCATCTTGAGGTTGATCTTGCCCTTGGTCTTGTTCATGAGGTTGAGGGCCTTCACTTTGTTCTTCGGAAGCATGTGGGCCTTGGGTTGGTGATGGCTCCACGTGAGTGGAACATTGTCCTTCTCCTTCGGCCACAAGGGGATCCTCAATGGGTAGGATAAAACCAACACCCATTATTCTTATGGCTTGGGGAGGAATTTCATCACCTACATCACAAGTGCCACTTTGCTCCACATGGGAGCCGTTATTCTCATCAAACTCCATGTTACATGTCTCCTCAATAAGTCTCATGGACTTACTGAGGACACGGTAAGCATGAGAGTTTGTAGCATAACCAACAAATATGCCCTCATAAGCTCTAGCCTCAAATTTAGACAACAGAACACCTTTCTTGAGATGAAACACTTACCTCCGAACACCCAGAAGTACTTGAGGTTGGGCTTCTTACCGGTGAGAATCTCATATCTAGTCATGTTCAAGCCTTTGCGGGGATAGAGCCGATTGGATGCATGACACGCGGTGATGATGGCTTTGGCCCAAAAGTTGTATGGAGACTTGAACTCTGCCATCATGGTCCTTGACGCGTCCATCAACGTCCGGTTCTTCTTCTCCGCTACACCATTTTGTTGAGGGGGGTAAGGTGCGGAATATTGATGCTTGATCCCCTCATCACTAAGAAACTCATCCAAGGTGTAGTTATTGAAGTCGGTGCCGTTGTCACTTCTTATTGTCAAGATCTTTGTATATGTTGAGCTTCATTTGCAAAGGCAATGACAGTTTGTTGGGTCTCGCTCTTCCTCTTGAAGAAATATACCCAAGTGTATCTTGAATAATCATCCACAATCACCAAGCAATACTTTCTACCCCCAATACTATCAAAGGATGGAGGACCAAAGATATCCAAGTGAAGGAGCTCCAAAGGCATCTTCGAGTAAATGATAGTTGTGCGAGGGTGAGCCTTTTCATGTAGCTTTCCTTCAATACAAGCACTGCAAGCACGATCTTTAGCAAAATTAACATTTGTTAGTCCACGGACGTGGTCCCCCTTGAGAAGACTTTGCAAATATCTCATATTGACATGGGCTAAACGGCGATGCTAAAGCCATCCCACGTCAACTTTAGCCATTAGGCATGCCGCGGTCTTAGTGGGTTGCTCCGAAAAGTTAATCACATAGAGACCATTCTCGACATGCCCAACAAAGGATAATTTAAGAGTCTTGCTCCACAAGAGGGCCACGGTATCAATATCAAAGAAAGTGGCAAAGCCCATGAGTGCAAGTTGACGTACGGAAAATAAATTGTATGCAAGGGACTCAACAAGCATGACCTTCTCGATCGTGAGATCATGAGAAATGACAACCTTGACAAGTCCCAATACCTTAGAGGATGAGGCATCACCCCACTCGACATTGGTGGGCATAGATGGAATCTTGTGTACGTCCACCACCAAGTCCTTGCTTCCGTTCATATGATTAGTGGCTCCATTATCGAGCAACCATGATCCCCCACCGGAAGGAAACACCTACAAGAGATCAATGCTTGGATTTAGGTACCTATTTTGTAATGGGTCCTTTAATGTTAGTAATAAGGGTCTTAGGAACCCAAATAGACCATTCAATATACTCATAAGAAGAACCAACAAATTTGGCATAAACATGTCCATCACTAGCATGGCATAACACATAAGAAGGGTTAAAGTCTCTGGCTTTGTTGGGAGGGGTAGCATTGCCCTTCTTGGCATCACTACCCTTCACATTGTTCTTCTTATTCTCCTTAGAAGCACCCTCTCCCTCCTTCACAAAGGTTTGCTTGAGAGGAGGAGGTCGTTTGGCCTTGTCATTCTTCTTCTTGTTCCTGGACTTGGGTGTGTACCCAATCCCTTCCTTGGCGACAACTTCCTTTTTTGATTTCTCAAAAGGTCATTGATATTCTTCTCGCCTTGTATGCATGACACAAGGCCTTTCTCAAGTTTCTCCTTCAACTTTGCATTCTCCTCAACAAGATGCACATGCTCACAACACGGGTTAGTAGCATTTGCATTATCAATTAAGACCATATGAGGAAAAGTGGCTTTCTCCTTGGTTAGCTTTACTTGGAGTTGATCATGAGACTCTTTGGGGGCTAGCATGAGCACCCTTCAAGACCTTGTGAGCCTTGTCAAGTAAGTCAAAATCCTCTTTGAGTCTAGCAAGATCAACCCCAAGCTTGGCCTTCTCGGAGTTTAGCACACGAGATACAACAAGAGCATGATCAAGATCTTTCTTTAGTTTAGCATGGTCATGATTGTATGACTCCTCAAGATCCAAATGATGACCGCGCTCTTCCTTAAGAGCATTGGAAAGATCCAAAATCTCATCGGCATAGTCACGACTATGCCCCTCCATCTTAGAGATGGTATCTTCGTGAGCCTCGATCATGTCATTGGCTTCACCAAGTTGTTCCAAGAGGGCAATGAAGTGCTTCTTGGATTTACCCTTGAGTTTACTCATAAAGGACTCAAATTCATTCTCCTCCACATTAGACCCCTCATGTTCATTAATGCAATTCGTCAAAGGAGGATTATTAATGATGGTAGTTTTGATGTTGGGGGTCACCTTGTTGGTGGCTTTAGCCATGAGGCACTTGGCGACGATGTTCTCATTGGGTGAGTCGAAGAGAGAGACCCGTGGAGTTGTCGCAATGGCAACGGAGGCCATGGCAACTGACTCACCGTCTTCATCATCCTCATTGTACTCTTCTTGTGGTACCAACCCCTTGGGAGGAGTTTTCTTGGTGAAGTTGCTCTTGTTGGGGAAGGAATTGGCCTTGTCTTTTCGGATGAGCTTGCCACCATTATCTTCCCTCTTCTAATAAGGACACTCCGCAAAAAAGTGGCTCACATTTCCACAATTATAGCACGTCCTCACTCGTTGCTTGACTTTCGCGCCTCTTGATTTGTTCTTGTTGAAGTTGGGCCTTGTGTTCTTCTTGCTTCAAAATTGCCTTGAAGCAAGAGCCATATGGTCATGATAAGCATACTTTGTATCTTCAGGATTGCTCTCCTCTTCTTCCACTTCGTCCTCTTCTTCCACACTAACCTTGGCCATCAAGGCAAGGTTGGGCTTCTTTCCTCTTTGAGAACGTAACACCGCATTGTCGGCGGTCTTGTCCAAGATACTCACAGCCACAAACTCATCCAACACTTCACTTGAGGACAAGGTGTGGAAATCCGGCCTTTGATGAATGGCGGAGGACATGGCCTTGTGGTAAGGCATTGATGACCCACAAGTATAGGGGATCTATCGTAGTCCTTTAGATAAGTAAGAGTGTCGAACCCAACGAGGAGCAGAAGGAAATGATAAGCAGTTTTCAGCAAGGTATTCTCTGCAAGTACTGAAATAAGTGGTAACAGATAGTTTTGTGATAAGATAGGTTGTAACGAGCAACAAGTAACAAAAGTAAATAAAGTGCAGCAAGGTGGCCCAATCCTTTTGTAGCAAAGGACAAGCCAGAACAAACTCTTATAATAGGAAAAGCGCTCCCGAGGACACATGGGAATATCGTCAAGCTAGTTTTCATCACATTCATATGATTCGCGTTCAATACTTTGATAATTTGATATCTGGGTGGACCGGTGCTTGGGTGTTGTTCTTACTTGAACAAGCATCCCACTTATGATTAACCTCTATTGCAAGCACCCGCAACTACAACAAAAGTATTTAAGGTAAACCTAACCATAGCATGAAACATGTGGATCCAAATGAGCCCCTTACGAAGTAACGCATAAACTAGGGTTTAAGCTTCTGTCACTCTAGCAACCCATCATCTACTTATTACTTCCCAATGCCTTCCTCTAGGCCCAAATAATGGTGAAGTGTTATGTAGTCTACGTTCACATAACACCACTAGAGGCTAGACAACATACATCTTATCAAAATATCAAACGAATACCAAATTCACATGACTACTCATAGCAAGACTTCTCCCTTGTCCTCAGGAATGAACGTAATTACTCACAAAGCATATTCATGTTCATAATCAGAGGGGTAATAATATGCATATAGGATCTGAACATATGATCTTCCACCAAATAAACCAACTAGCATCAACTACAAGGAGTAATCAACACTACTAGCAACCTACTAGCACCAATCCCGGACTTTGAGACAAGAATTGGATACAGGAGATGAACTAGGGTTTGGAGATGAGATGGTGCTGGTGAAGATGTTAATGGAGATTGCCCTCTCCCGATGAGAGGAGCGTTGGTGATGACAATGGTGATGGTTTCTCCCTCCGGGAGGGAAGTTTTCCTGGCAGAACAGCTCTGCCGGAGCTCTAGATTGGATCCGCCAAGGTTCCGCCTCGTGGCGGCGGAGTCTCATCCCAAAAAGTTCCCTTCCTATTTTTTTCTCATCGAAAGACCTCATATAGGAGAAGATGGGCGTCGGAGAGCCACCAAGGGGCCCACGAGGTAGGGTGTGGGCCCCCCTGGCCTTCATCTTTGGCGTGGATTTTTCTTTATTTCTTTTAAGACGTTCCGTGGAGTTTCAGGACTTTCGGAGTTGCGCAGAATAGGTCTCTAATATTTGCTCCGTTTCCAGACCAGAATTCCAGCTGCCGGCATTCTCCCTCTTTATATAAACCTTGTAAAATAAGAGAGAATAGCCATAAGTATTGTGACATAAAGTGAAATAACAATCCATAATGCAATAAATATCGATATAAAAGCATGATGCAAAATGGACATATCAGGCATCATGGCCTTGAGGAATTTGCGCTTGATCCAATTGTCATCTGTATCCTTACTTCCATGATCTCGGAGTGAGACCGCGAGAGTAGTTAATCTCCGATAAAGCTCGCGGGATTCTTCATCTTCTTTCATTGTAAACACATCGGCTTCATCTTGCTCCACTTCATAGTTGGAGCATTGAATGCTTGCGCTCCACCTGTAGAGGGAAACAAATTGGCGCCATGCATCCTTGGATGATGAAGAGAGCATTCTCATTGAATTGATTATCCGCGGCTTCTCTAGGGGTGAAGTTGCTTCGGGTGGAATTGCATCTTGGATGATGAAGAGAGCATTCTCATTGAATTGATTATCCGCGGCTTCTCTAGGGGTGAAGTTGCTTCGGTCACGTGGATGGAAACCTTCTTCAATGATTCTCCAAAGTTTAGTATTAACATGGTTTAAATGACGCTTAAAGTGATAAACCCAAGAATCAAAGTCCTCATTTTTCACAATCTTAGGGGCAGGATCGACATGATTCAAATGAGTGGAAGGAATCGGTCCACCATAAGTAAGCGGAGGTTCCACATGGGCAAAGATGTCGTTGCCAATTTTACCACCAGGAGAAGGAGCCTTTTCACTGGTAGCTTCCCCCTTGTAGGAGTTAGCATCCTTCACCTTGTTAGGGGGATCACCCAGCTTCATTGGTGCGGTGGATAATTTAAGCCCCACTATGAATTTGTTTAACATGCCTTCAACCTCGCTCGTCATGGAGGTCTTCAATGTGTCCAAAGCCACATTGAGTTCCTCACGAGAGACCGTGGTTCCCCCATCGGCCATAGACAAGAACGGATTCACACCGGAGTGCTCCTCCTTGATAACCCACAAGTATAGGGGATCGCAACAGTTTTCGAGGGTAAAGTATTCAACCTAAATTTATTGATTCGACACAAGGGGAGCCAAAGAATACTCTGAAGTATTAGCAGCTGAGTTGTCAATTCAACCACACCTGGAAACTTAGTATCTGCAGAAAAGTATTTAGTAGCAAAGTAATATGATAGTAGTGGTAACGGTAACAAAAGGTAACAGTAGTAAAAGTAATGTTTTTGGTATTTTGTAGTGATGATAGCAATAACAATGGGAAAGTAAATAAGCGAAGAACAATATATGGAAAGCTCGTAGGCAATGGACCGGTGATGGAGAATTATGCCGGATGCGGTTCATCATGTAACAGTCATAACCTAGAGTGACACAGAACTAGCTCCAGTTCATTGATATAATGTAGGCATGTATTCCGAACATAGTCATACGTGCTTATGGAAAAGAACTTGCATGACATCTTTTGTCCTACCCTCCCGTGGCAGCGGGGTCCTTACGGACACTAAGGGATATTAAGGCCTCCTTTTAATAGAGTACCGGAACAAAGCATTAACACATAGTGAATACATGAACTCCTCAAACTACGGTCATCACCGGTAAGTATCCGGATTATAGTCACTTCGGGGTTAATGGATCATAACACATAATAGGTGACTATAGACTTGCAAGATAGGATCAAGAACACTCATATATTGATGAAAACATAATAGGTTTAGATCTGAAATCATGGCACTCGGGCCCTAGTGACAAGAATTAAGCATAGCAAAGTCATAGCAACATCAATCTCAGAACATAGTGGATACTAGGGATCATACCCTAACAAACTAACTCGATTACATGATAGATCCCATCCAACCCATCACCGTCTAGCAAGCCTACGATGGAATTACTCATGCATGGCGGCGAGCATCATGAAATTGGTGATGGAGGATGGTTGATGATTACAATGGCGATGGATTCCCCTCTCTGGAGCCCTGAACGGACTCCAGATCAGCCCTCCCGAGAGGTTTTAGGGCTTGGCGGCGGCTCCGTATCGTAAAACGCGATGAATTCTTCTCTCTAATTTTTTTCTCCTCGAAACACAATATATAGAGTTGGAGTTGGAGTTGGAGAGGCACCAGGGGGCCCACAAGGTAGGGGGGCGCGCCCCCCACCCTCGTGGAGAGGTGGTGGCCCCCGGGCCTTCATCTTTTGCAGGTAATCTTTTATATTCTCCAAAAAGTTGCTCCGTGAAGTTTTAGGTCATTCCGAGAACGTTTGTTTGTGCGCATAAATAACAACATGGTAATTCTGCTGAAAACAACGTCAGTCCAGGTTAGTTCCATTCAAACCATGCAAGTTAGAGTCCAAAACAAGGGCAAAAGTGTTTGGAAAAGTAGATACGTTGGAGACGTATCAACTCCCCCAAGCTTAAACCTTTGCCTGTCCTTAAGCAATTCAGTTGACAATCTGAAAGTGATAAATAAAAACTTTTACAAACTCTGTTTGCTCTTGTTGTTGTAAATATGTAAAGCCAGCATTCAAGTTTTCGGCAAAGATTATAACTGACCACATTCGCAATAACGCTTAGGTCTCAAGTTTACTCATATCAATGGCATAATCAACTAGCGAGCAATAATAATAAATCTCGGATGACAACACTTTCTCAAGAAAATCATAATTTGATATAAGAAGGTGGTATCTCGCTAGCCCTTTTTGAGACCGCAAAACATAAATGCAGAGCACCTTTAAAGACCAAGGACTGACTAGACATTGTAATTCATGGTAAAAGAGATCCAGTCAAGTCATACTCAATGTAAACTAACAGTAATGAATGCAAATGATAGTGGTGCTCTCCAACTGGTGCTTTTTAATAAGAGGATGATGACTCAGCATAAAAGTAAATAGATAGGCCCTTCGCAGAGGGAAGCAGGGATTTGTAGAGGTGCCAGAGCTCGGTTTTGAAACAGAGGTGAATAATATTTTGAGCGGTATACTTTCATTGTCAACATAACAACCAAGAGATGGCGATATCTTCCATGCTACACACATTATAGGCGGTTCCCAAACAGAATGGTAAAGTTTATACTCCCCCTTCCACCAACAAGCATCAATCCATGGCTTGCTCGAAACAACGAGTGCCTCCAACTAACAAGAGTCCAAGGGGGAGTTTTGTTTGCAATTATTTTGATTTAGTTTGCATAAAGCATGGGACTGGGCATCCCGGTGACCAGCCATTTATCTCGTGAGTGAGGAGCGGGGTCCACTCCTCTTGAGAATAACCCGCCTAACATGGAAGATACAGACATCCCTAGTTGATACATGAGCTATTCGAGCATACAAAACAGGGTATTTATTTGAAGGTTTAGAGTTTGGCACATACAAATTTACTTGGAACGGCAGGTAGATACCGTATATAGGTGGGTATAGTGGACTCATGTGGAATAACTTTGGGGTTTAAGGGATTGGATGCACAAGCAGTATTCCCGCTTAGTACAGGTGAAGGCTAGCAAAAGACTCGGAAGCGACCAGCTAGAGAGCGACAACAGTCATGAACATGCATTAAAATTAATCAACACCGAATGCAAGCATGAGTAGGATATAATCCACCATGAACATAAATATCGTGAAGGCTATGTTGATTTTGTTTCAACTACATGCGTGAACATGCGCCAAGTCAAGTCACTTAAATCATTCAGAGGAGGGTACCGCCCTATCATACCACATCATAACCATTTCAATAGCATGTTGCCACGCAAGACAAACCATTATATCTCATAGATAATGAAGCATTGCACAAGAACTATGATCTCTAGTTGTCATTTCAAACATATTTATTCATAATAGGCTGAATCAGGAACGCTGAACTAATCATATTTACAAAAACAAAAGAGGTCGAGTTCATACCGGCTTTTCTTATCTCAGTCAGTCCATCATATATCGTCATAATTGCCTTTCACTTGCACGACTGAACGATGTGAATAATAATAATAGTGCGCGTGCATTGCACTAAGATGGAACCTGCAAGCATTCAATGAACAGGAGAAGACAAGGCAATATGGGCTCTTTTGTCAGATCAACAGTTATGCATATAAGAGCCACTTCAACAATTTAATCATGGTCTTCTCCTATCGACCCCCAAAGAAAAGAAAAGAAATAAAACTATTTACACGGGAAAGCTCCCAACAAGTAAAAGAAGAACAGGAAATATTTTCGGGTTTTCTTTTTTAATTACTACTACAAGCATGGAAATTAAAACTAGCTAAAAGCTACAACTATTTTTTTTGGTTTTTCTTAAGGTTTATTAGACACACAAGAAGAAAGCATAAAAAGGAAAATAAACTAGCATGGATCATACAATGAAAAAGTATGAGCACCGACATCTGGCAATGAGTGTGTGAACATAAATGTAATGTTGGTGAGAAATACGTACTCCCCAAGCTTAGGCTTTTGGCCTTAGTTGGTCTATGGCCACGGCTGGCCTGGTGGATATCCATAATAGTAGCTGGGGTCGTACTGCGATGCAACGGCTATCGCCTGCTGAGCTGCAGCGTGGCGACGAGAGGCCTCTGCTCTCCTCTCGTACTCATCTGCCTCCTCTCTGGTAATAGTATATCTTCCTTTTGCCTGATGATCAAAGAAGGCAGGAGTAGGGAGAGTAATACAGACAACACGGCGTGTGTCAAAGATTAGTTGATACTGGAGAGGTGATTCATTCCTCTCAACAAACTGCTGGTGAACCATAGCATTAAAGTCTAGGTAAGCAGGAGGTAATTCAATATCATCTTCACGTATGGCTATACCAAGAAAATTAGCTATGCGGGTTGCATAAATTCCTTCAAAGAAATCTCCATTAAATCTATTAAGATGCAACCTACATGCAACAATGGCTCCCAAATTATAAGATTTATCTTCTAACACAACACATCTAAGAATACTGAGGTCAGGGACACACATGTGACGTGCCTCATCTTTACCATTAATGCATCTACCTACGAAGAGAGCAAAATAATGTATAGCAGGAAAGTGAATGTTCCCTATGGTGGCTTGTGTTATATCTCTAGATTCTCCCACAGTTATGCTAGCAACAAAATCTCTAAATTCAGATTTGTGAGGATCCCTTATACTACCCTATTGTGGAAGCTTGCAAGCAGTGGTAAAATCCTCTAAGTCCATAGTATAAGAATTTTCATAAAGATCAAACAAGACAGTTGGAGAATTACGTGAAGATGAAAATTCAAACCTCCTCACAAAGGTACTAGTGAGATTGTGATACTGGCTGCACATCTCTTCCTCGAAGCTCAGAAGATTGGCGTTACGCAAATATGCGTTGAATTCTTCCTTAACTCCCGCTCGATCCATAAAATTTTTAGAAGGCCACTCACAAGGACGCACTGGAGCGTCTCTTGGTGGCTCTTCATCAACATCAAGGATTGCAAGCCTGGGTCCTTACTTCCTTGAGGAACCACCTTGGAACATTTTCCAAAGAATTTTTCTTCCTCTGAAAAATTCTGAATTTTTTTAGTAACTTCAAAATAAAAGTGAACCAAACTCAATAATATTGATTGCAACTACTCCTATAAGTGCCTAGGGCCTATATCATGCATCAAAACTACTTTTGACCATATAAATTTCACATGCAAGCTCAAGGACAGGGTCACCTAAGCAGCAAAAATTTGCAATGAATAAAGCACTAGAACAAAAATTAATTGGACCAATGGGGAGTCACATACCAAGGAACAATCTCCCTAAGCAGTTTTGTGAGAGGTGCTTTGAGCAAGGAGATCGAAAATGGCAGCAAAATGAGCTTGGACTCGGGTTTGAGCTGGACATTAGTGTTTAGGGGAGGAAGAAGGATTGTGTGGGTGAAAGGATAAGTGGAGGAGGGCCACCGTGGGCCCAAGAGGCAGGGGGCGCGCCCAGGGGGTAGGGCGCGCCCTCCACCCACGTGGGCAGGTGGTTGACCCACCTGCTGTGTTCTCAGTGCCAAATATTCTCAAATATTCTAGAAAAAATCATATTTAAATTTCAGGGCATTTGGAGAACTTTTATTTTCGGGGTATTTTTTATATGCACGGATAATCGGATAACAGATATAAAAATATTTATTTTTATTTAATTATTTAATATAAATAACAGAAAGTAAAAGTGGGGTACAAAAGGTTGTGCTTTCTAGTTTCATCCATCTCATGCTTATCAAAAGGGATCCACTAACAAGGTTGATCAAGTCTTGTTAACGAACTCATTCCGAATAACATGGAACAGAAGAAATTTCGAATAACACTATGTTACCTCAACGGGGATATGCACATCCCCAATAATAAGAATATCATATTTCTTCTTGACAGTAGAAAGAGGAAATTCAAAACCTCCAAATATAATCGATGGAATTTTTCCAATAGAGTTGATACTATGAACTTGAGGTTGTTTCCTCGGAAAGTGTACCGTTTACTCATTACCATTGACATGAAAAGTGACATTGCCTCTAGTGCAATCAATAACAGCCCCTGCAGTATTCAAAAAGGGTCTTCCAAGAATAATAGACATACTATCATCCTCGGGAATATCAAGAATAACAAAGTCCGCTAAAATAGTAACGTTTGCAACTACAACAAGCACATCCTCTCAAATACCGACAGGTATAGCAGTTGATTTATCAGCCATTTACAAAGATATTTCAGTGGGTGTCAACTTATTCAAATCAAGTCTACGATATAAAGAGAGAGGCATAACACTAACACCGGCTCCAAGATCACATAAAGTAGTTTTAACATAGTTTCTTTTAATGGAGCATGGTATATTGTGGGTACTCCTGGATCTCCGAGTTTCTTTGGTATTCCACCCTTAAAAGTATAATTAGCAAGCATGGTGGAAAATTCAGCTTCCGGTATCTTTCTTTTATTTGTAACAATTTCTTTCATGTACTTAGCATAAGGATTCATTTTAAGCATATCGGTTAATCGCATACGCAAAAAGATAGGTCTAATCATTTCAGCAAAGCACTCAAAATCCTCATCATCCTTTTTCTTGGATGGTTTGGGAGGAAAAGGCATGGGTTTCTGAACCCATGGTTCTCTTTCTTTACCATGTTTCCTAGCAACAAAATCTTTCTTATCATAACATTGATTCTTTGATTGTGGGTTATCAAGATCAACATCAGGTTCAATTTCTACATCATTATCATTACTAGGTTGAGCATCATCATGAACATTATCAGTAACATTATTACTAGTTTCAGGTTCATTACCAGATTGAGTTTCAGCATCAGAGATAGAAATATCATTTGGATTCCCAGGTGTTTCAGTAATAGGTTCACTAGAAGCATGCAAAGTCCTATCATTTTTCTTTTTCTTCCTTTTAGAAGGACTAGGTGCATCTATATTATTTCTCTGAGAATCTTGCTCAATTATCTTAGGATGGCCTTCAGGATACAAAGGTTCCTGAGTCATTTTACCACCTCTAGTCATAACTCTAACAGCATTATCATTGTCCTTACTATTCAATTCATTGAGAAAATCATTTTGAGCTTTAAGTACTTGTTCTACTTGAGTGGTAACCATAGAAGCATGTTTACTAATAATTTTAAGTTCCCCTTTGACATTAGCCATATAATCACCCAAGTGTTGAAGCATATTTGAATTGTATTTCAATTGTCTACCAAAATAAGCATTAAGATCTTCTTGCTTAGCCATAAATTTATCAAACTCATCTAAGCATGGGCTAGCAAACTTAGTAAATGAGATTACAGCTTTATCATATCTATAGAGATAATTTACCTTTACTACCTGTGTTGGGTTATGAAGACCATGAGTTTCTTCAATAGGTGATGGATCAAGATCATATATTTCTTCAACAGGCGATAAATTAAGACCATGTATTTCTTCAATAGGAGGTAAATTCTTAACATCTTCAGCTTTAATACCTTTTTGTTTCATAGATTTCTTTGCCTCTTGCATATCTTGAGGACTGAGAAATAGAATACCCCTCTTCTTCAGAGTTGGCTTAGGAATAGGCTCGGGAATTGGCTCTGGAGGTGTCCAATTATTTTCATTTGTCAACATATTATTCAATAGACTTTCAACTTCATCCGGTGTTCTTTCCCTGAAAACGGAACCAGCACAACTACCAGGTAATCTCTGGAAGCACCCATTAGTCCATTATAAAAGATATCAAGTATTTCATTTTTCTTAAGAGGATGATCAGGCAAAGCATTCAGTAATTGGAGAAGCCTCCCCCAAGCTTGTGGGAGACTCTCTTCTTTAATTTGCACAAAATTATATATATATCCCTTAAAGCAGCTTGTTTCTTACGAGCAGGGAAATATTTAGCAGCAAAGTAATAAATCATATTCTGGGGACTACGCGCACAACCAGGATCAAGAGAATTAAACCATATCTTAGCATCACCCTTTAATGAGAACGGAAATATTTTAAGGATATAAAAGTAACGAGTTCTCTCATCAGTAGTGAACAGGGTGGCTATATCATTTAATTTAGTAAGATGTGCCACAACAGTTTCAGATTCATAGCCATGAGAAGGATCAGATTCAACCAAAGTAATTATATTCGGATCAACAGAGAATTCATAATCCTTATCGGTAACACAGATAAGTGAAGTAGCAAAAGCAGGGTCAGGTTTCATTCTAGCATTTAGAGATTGCTTATTCCATTTAGGTAATAACCTCTTAAGTTCGTGTCTATCTTTGCAAGCTAAAATAGCTAAAGAGGCTTCTTTATCAAAAACATAACCCTCGGGAATAACAAGTGATTCTTCATCATCACTTTCATCAGTATTATCAGATTCAGTATTTTCAATCTCTCTAGCCCTAGCAAGTTGTTCATCAACGAATTCACCAAGTGGCACGGTAGTATCAAGCATAGAAGTAGTTTCATCATAAGTATCATGTATAGCAGAAGTAGCATCATCAATAACATGCGACATAGCAGAACGAATAGCAGAAGCAGTTTTAGGTGTCGCAAGCTTACTCAAAACAGAAGGTGAATCAAGTGCAGAGCTAGATGGCAATTCCTTACCTCCCCTCGTAGTTGAGGGATAAATCTTGGTTCTTGTATCTTTCAAGTTCTTCATAATGATAAGCAGATATAAATCCCAAGTGACTCAAAGAATAGAGCTATGCTCCGCGGCAACGGCGCCAGAAAATAGTCTTGATAACCCACAAGTATAGGGGATCACAACAGTTTTCGAGGGTAAAGTATTCAACCCAAATTTATTGATTCGACACAAGGGGAGCCAAAGGATACTCTCAAGTATTAGCAGCTGAGTTGTCAATTCAACCACACCTGGAAACTTAGTATCTGCAGCAAAGTATTTAGTAGCAAAGTAATATGATAGTAGTGTTGGGGAACGTAGCAGAATTTTAAAATTTTCTACGCATCACCAAGATCAATCTATGGAGTCATCTAGCAACGAGGGAGAAAGGAGTGCATCTACATACCCTTGTAGATCACGCGCGGAAGCGTTCAAGAGAACGGGGTTGATGGAGTCGTACTCGTCGTGATCCAAATCACTGATGACCTAGTGCCGAACGGACGGCACCTCCGCATTCAACACACGTACGGTTGGGAAGACGTCTCCTCCAACTTGACCCAGCAAGGGGGAAGGAGAGGTTGATGAAGATCCAGCAGAACGACGGCGTGGTGGTGGAAGCAACGGTGATCTCGGCAGGGCTTCGCCAAGCACAGGGAGAGGGAGGAGTGTCACGGGAGGGAGAGGGAGATGCCAGGGGCTAGGGTACGGCTGCCCTCCCTCCCCCCCACTATATATAGGGTCCCTAGCGGGGGAGCCGGCCCTAGGAGATCCAATCTCCAGGGGGGCGGCGGCCAAGGGGGTGGCTTGCCCCCCAAGGCAAGTGGGGCGCCCCCCACACCTAGGGTTTCCAACCCTAGGCGCAGGGGGAGGCCCACGGGGGGTGCACCAGCCCACTAGGGGCCGGTTCCCCTCCCACTTCAGCCCATGGGGCCCTGCGGGATAGGTGGCCCCACCCGGTGGACCCCCGGGACCCTTCCGGTGGTCCCGGTACAATACCGATTACCCCCGAAACTTTCCCGATGGCCGAAATTTGACTTCCTATATATAAATCTTCACCTCCGGACCATTCCGGAACTCCTCGTGACATCTGGGATCTCATACGGGACTCCGAACAACTTTCGGGTTACCGTATACTAATATCTCAACAACCCTAGCGTCACCGAACCTTAAGTGTGTAGACCCTACGAGTTCGGGAGAATTGCATACATGACCGAGACGACTCTCCGGTCAATAACCAATAGCGGGATCTGGATACCCATGTTGGCTCCCACATGCTCCTCGATGATCTCATCAGATGAACCACAATGTCGAGGATTCAATCAATCCGTATACAGTTCCCTTTTTCAATCGGTACGTTACTTGCCCGAGACTCGATCGTCAGTATCCCAATACCTCGTTCAATCTCGTTACCGGCAAGTCACTTTACTCGTACCGTAATGCATTATCCCGTGATCAACCACTTGGTCACATTGAGATCATTATGATGATGCATTACCGAGTGGGCCTAGAGATACCTCTCCGTCATACGGAGTGACGAATCCCAGTCTCGATTCGTGCCAACCCAACACACACTTTCGGAGATACCTGTAGTGTACCTTTATAGTCACCCAGTTACGTTGTGACGTTTGGCACACCCAAGGTACTCCTACGGTATCTGGGAGTTGCACAATCTCATGGTCTAAGGAAATGATACTTGACATTCGGAAAAGCTATAGCAAACGAACTACACGATCTTTGAGCTATGCTTAGGATTGGGTCTTGTCCATCACATCATTCTCCTAATGATGTGATCCCGTTATCAATGACATCCAATGTCCATAGTCAGGAAACCATGGCCATATTTTGATCAACGAGCTAGTCAACTAGAGGCTCACTAGGGACGTGTTGTGGTATGTATTCACACATGTATTACGATTTCCGGATAACACAATTATAGCATGAACAATAGACAATTATCATGAACAAAGAGATATAAGAATAACCATTTTATTATTGCCTCTAGGGCATATTTCCAACAGTCTCCCACTTGCACTAGAGTCAATAGTCTAGTTACATTGTGATGAATCGAACACCCATGCAGTTCTGGTGTTGATCATGTTTTGCTCTAGGGAGAGGTTTAGTCAACGGATCTGCCACATTCAGGTCCGTATGTACTTTACAAATATCTATGTCTCCATTTTGAACACTTTGACGAATGGAGTTGAAGCAACGCTTGATATGCCTGGTCTTCCTGTGAAACCTGGGCTCCTTGGCAAGGGCAATAGCTCCAGTGTTGTCACAGAAGAGAGTCATCGGGCCCGACGCATTGGGTATGACTCCTAGGTCGGTAATGAACTCCTTCACCCAGATTGCCTCTTGTGCTGCCTCCGAGGCTGCCATGTACTCCTCTTCACATGTAGATCCCGCCACAATGCTTTGCTTGCAACTGCACCCGCTTACTGCCCCACCATTCAAAATATACACGTATCCGGTTTGTGACTTAGAGTCATCCAGATCTGTGTCGAAGCTAGCATCGACGTAACCCTTTACGACGAGCTCTTCGTCACCTCCATAAACGAGAAACATATCCTTAGTCCTTTTCAGGTACTTCAGGATATTCTTGACCGCTGTCCATTGTTCCATGGCGGGATTACTTTGGTACCTTCCTACCAAACTTACGGCAAGGTTTACATCAGGTCTGGTACACAGCATAGCATACATGATAGACCCTATGACCGAGGCATAGGGGACGACACTCATCTTTTCTCTATCTTCTGCCGTGGTCGGGCATTGAGCCGTGCTCAATCTTGTACCTTGCAATACAGGCAAGAACCCCTTCTTTAACTGATCCACTTTGAACTTCTTCAATATCTTGTCAAGGTACATACTCTGCGAAAGACCAATGAGGCGTCTCGATCTATCTCTATAGATCTTGATGCCTAATATATAAGCAGCTTCTCCAAGATCCTTCATTGAAAAACACTTGTTCAAGTAGGCCTTTATGCTTTCCAAGAGTTCTATATCATTTCCCATCAACAGTATGTCATCCACATACAATATGAGAAATGCTACAGAGCTCGCACTCACTTTCTTGTAAATGCAGGCTTCTCCATAAGTCTGCGTAAACCCAAACGCTTTGATCATCTCATCAAAACGAATGTTCCAACTCCGAGATGCTTGCACCAGCCCATAAATCGAGCGTTGGAGCTTGCACACCTTGTCAGCATTCTTAGGATCAACAAAACCTTCCGGCTGCATCATATACAATTCTTCCTTAAGGAAACCATTAAGGAATGTCGTTTTGACGTCCATTTGCCATATCTCATAATCATAGAATGCGGCAATTGCTAACATGATTCGGACGGACTTCAGCTTCGCTACGGGTGAGAAAGTCTCATCGTAGTCAACCCCTTGAACTTGTCGATAACCCTTAGCAACAAACCAAGCTTTATAGATGGTTACGTTACCATCCACGTCTGTCTTCTTCTTAAAGATCCATTTATTTTCTATGGCTCGCCGATCATCGGGCAAGTCAGTCAAAGTCCACACTTCGTTTTCATACATGGATCCTATCTCGGATTTCATGGCTTTCAGCCATTTGTCGGAATCCGGGCCCGCCATCTCTTCTTCATAGTTCGAAGGTTCACCGTTGTCTAACAACATGATTTCCAAGACAGGGTTGCCGTACCACTCTGGTGCGGAACATGTCCTCGTGGACCTACGAAGTTCAGTAGCAACTTGATCTGAAGTTTCATGATCATCATCATCAACTTCCTCTCTAGTCGGTGCAGGCACCTCAGGAACATTTTCTTGAGCTGCGCCACTTATCGGTTCAAGAGGTAATACTTCATCAAGTTCTACTTTCCTCCCACTTATTTCTTTCAAGAGAAACTCTTTCTCTGGAAAGGTCCCATTCTTATGGAAAATAACAACAGTAGTAAAAGTAATGTTTTGGTGTTTTGTACTGATGATAGCAATAACAACGGGAAAGTAAATAAGGGAAGAACAATATATGGAAAGCTCGTAGGCAATGGATCGGTGATGGAGAATTATGCTGGATGCGGTTCATCATGTAACAGTCATAACCTAGAGTGACACAGAACTAGCTCCAGTTCATTGATATAATGTAGGCATGTATTCCGAACATAGTCATACGTGCTTATGGAAAGTAACTTGCATGACATCTTTTGTCCTACCCTCCCGTGGCAGCGGGGTCCTTACAGAAACTAAGGGATATTAAGGCCTCCTTTTAATAGAGTACCGAAACAAAGCATTAACACATAGTGAATACATGAACTCCTCAAACTATGGTCATCACCGGTAAGTATCCCGATTATTGTCACTTCGGGGTTAACGGATCGTAACACATAATAGGTGACTATAGACTTGCAAGATAGGATCAAGAACACTCATATATTGATGAAAACATAATAGGTTTAGATCTGAAATCATGGCACTCGGGCCCTAGTGACAAGAATTAAGCATAGCAAAGTCATAGCAACATCAATCTCAGAACATAGTGGATACTAGGGATCAAACCCTAATAAAACTAACTCGATTACATGATAGATCCCATCCAACCCATCACCATCCGACAAGCCTTCGATGGAATTACTCACGCACGGCGATGAGCATCATGAAATTGGTGATGGAGGATGGTTGATGATGACGATGGCGACAGATTCCCCACTCCGGAGCCCCGAACGGACTCCAGATCAGCCCTCCTGAGAGGTTTTAGGGCTTGGCGGCGGCTCCATATTGTAAAATGCGATGAATTCTTCTCCCTGATTTTTTTCTCCCCAAAACACAATATATAGAGTTGGAGTTGGAGTTGGAGAGGCACCAGGGGGCCCACGAGGTAGGGGGAGCGCCCTAGGGGGGCAGGCGCGCCCCCACCCTCGTGGACGGGTGGTGGGCCGCCTGGCCTTCATCTTTTGCAGGTATTTTTTATATTTTCCAAAAAGTTTCTCCGTGAAGTTTCAGGTCATTCCGAGAATGTTAGTTTCTGCACATAAATAATACCATGGTAATTTTGCTGAAAAGAGCGTCAGTCCGGGTAAGTTCCATTCAAATCATGCAAGTTAGAGTCCAAAACAAGGGCAAAAGTGTTTGGAAAAGTAGATACGATAGAGACGTATCACTCCTCACCTTCTACAGTGTCAACCATATTCTTCTGACGGTAAAGTCCTTAATAAAGAGACGAGGCTCTGATACCAATTGAAAGGATCGATATAGTTGACTAGAGGGGGTTGAATAGGCAACTAACAATTTTTAACTTTTCTTTACCAATTTAAACTTTGCATCAAAGTAGGTTGTCTAGATATGCAACTAGGTGAGCGACCTAATGTCGGGGCACGACTTAGATGTATAGCCACATGGTAGGTTTGTCACAAGAGGGGTAATCTTCACACATCCCATGTACTGAATAAGAAAGGGATAAAGAGTTGGCTTACAATCGCCACTTCACACAATACAGAAATAATTCATACATCATCCAAAATACAATCAAAGGTCCGACTACGGAACCAAAATAAAAGAAGACAACCCCAAATGCTAGATCCCCGATCATCCCAACTAGGCTCCACTACTGATCATCAGGAAAAGAAACATAGTAACGGCCCGAATCCTCGTCGAACTCCCACTTGAGTTCAGTAGCATCACTTGCATTGGTAACCTCGGCACCTGCAACTGTTTGGAAATATTCATGAGTCACGAGGACTCAACAATCTCCCACCCGTGAGATCAAGACTATTTAAGCTTATGGGTAGGAAAGGGTAGTGAGGTTGAGCTGCAGCAAGCACTAAGCATATATGGTGGCTAACATACGCAAATAGGAGCGAGAAGAGAACAACGCAACGGTCGAGAAGCTAGAAGTGATCAAGAAGTGATCCTGAAGCTACTTACGTTCAAACATAACACAAGGCCGTGTTCACTTCCCGGACTCCGTCGAAAAGAGACCATCATGGCTACACATGCGGTTGATTCATTTTAATTAAGTTAAGTGTCAAGTTCTCTACAAACGGATATTAACAAATTCTCATCTGCCACATAACCGCGGGCACGCCTCTCGAAAGTTTATACCCTACAGTGGTGTCCCAACTTAGCCCATCACAAGCTCTCACGGTCAACGAAGGATATTCCTTCTCCCGGGAAGACCCGATCAGTCTCAGAATCCCGGCTACAAGACATTTCGACAATGGTAAAACAAGACCAGCAAAGCCGCCCGATGTGCCGACAAATCCCTATAGGAGTCACACATATCTCGTTCTCAGGGCACACCGGATGAGACTAGCTACGAGTAAAACCAACCCTCAAGTTTCCCCGAGGTGGCCCCGCAGGCAGCTCGGTTCGGACCAACACTTAGAGGAGCATTGGACCGGGGGGTTTAAAATAAAGATGACCCTCGGTTCTGCACAAACCAAGGGAAGGTTATAGGTTGTTAGGCAAATGGTAAAACCAAGGTTGGGCCTTGCTGGAGGAGTTTTATTCAAGGCGAACTGTCACGGGGTTCCCATAACACCCAACCGCGTAAGGAATGCAAAATCAAGGAACATAACACCGGTATGACGGAAACTAGGGCGGCAAGAGTGGAACAAAACACCAGGCATAAGGCCCAGCCTTCCACCCTTCACCAAGCATATAGATGCATTAAAGTAAATAAGAGATAATAATGATATCCCAACAATATCCATGTTCCAACATGGAACAAACTTCATCTTCACCTGCAACTAGTAACGCTATAAGAGGGGCTGAGCAAAAGTGGTAACATAGCCAAACAACGGTTTGCTAGGAAGGTGGGTTAGAGGCTTGACATGGCAATATGTGAGGCAGGATATAGAAAGTGGTAGGTAGCGTGACATAGCGATAGAGCGAACAACTAGCAAGCAAAGATAGAAGTGATTTCGAGGGTATGGTCATCTTGCCTGCAAAGTTCTCAGAGTTGTCGAAAGCTTGATCCTCGATAGCGTACTCAACAGGTTCCTTGTTCACGTACTCATCTCCCGGCTTTACCCAAGGCAAGAACACAATCAAATGGAACAATCATCAATCACGGTGCAATGCACAAGCAACATGATGCAAAACATGGCATGATATGCAAGACATGATATGCAATGCATATGCGTGCTCCGGAAGGGAAAGAATGAACAAGGCATCAACTTGGCAAACTAAGTATGCCGCTAGAAAGATGAGATGATTTCGGTTGAAATCGATATAAAGATCATCGGAAACAGATGCACAGTTTGCAAATGGCAAGCAAAACAAGAATGATGTTATTCTGCGATTAACAGCATGATGCCACTTAGAATGCAACAAGAAACTAAGCTACTACACTCCAACATAACAAAAAAACATATGGCCGTTATGTACAAGAGATGCTTGACAAAACATGAACACTGAGGTACGGCTAAATCACACTAGAATAGGTTCAAACAAGCATGAAAAAGTGCAAAAGATATCAGCTTCACAGACTTGGAGAAATTACTAACATGCCAAAAACAACATCAGGAAGCAATGTTTAGAGCAAGCAAACAACATGCTACAGGAACATATCATAGCAAACAAAGGCATGGCATGATTCTACTAAATGCATAGGTCAAAAGTCCCTTACTGAAAATGAGCTAAAAAGGCACATAAGATATGATGGCACCCATGTAAACATAACAAGTTCTATTGACAGTCTCAGGCTTAGTAGAAAAACAGAGCATAGCATAAACAGATTCACGATAGCAATTTTGCGAGCTCATGCCACTCACCACAAAGCATTTCATGATAATATAAGTATACCAATGGCACGATGACACTTTCATGAAGCTAATCATGCCAAGAGCAAGTTGCTAGGATGCATGGATCACTAGCAACAACCATGGAAATATTGATTAGCATGTTAACATTCTGCCAGGAACATTTTATAGCAAAAGTAGAGCACGCAAATGACATGCTAGACAACTCCATAATTGCAAACAGGGTCATGGATGGATATAGCATAACCACATGTTCAAAACACCCTTACTAAAGTATCCAGAAATAAGCATGGATCTCACTGTAGCATCAAGTTTACATGGCATCAAAATAACAGCAGGAAAAGACTTAGCAAAATCCTAAGTCCCTGAAAACAGCAACATCATGAAGCCTAGTTGCATGCTTGTTCTAGTCATCACATAGATCACAAAAATATAAGACAAGCACCTTTGTAAAGATGGAATGATTTAGTTCAAAACACGTGTAGACCTCAAGCTCATACGATGCACACATCAAATGCAACAAAAAAGACAAATCACCATGATGTGATAAGTACCAGCAGTTAATATTTTATAGCACTCTTGCATCAATGGAAAAGGCATCAAAATGGGAAGTATCATGCATGGAAATTATACTGGATTGATGAGCTCAACGAGTTGAACAATTTGACATATCATATGTATGATTTGGATATCCAAGCACGGAGATACGATGCGATGAACATGGCATGAAATTAACAGGGGAAACGGGGACTTAGAAGTAATAGACCTCTCCGAGAACTAGGGTTCCTCAGGCACGTAGATCGAAGCGGTGGTGGATCTCGCCGGAGATGAGGCGACGACAGAAGAGTTGGTCAGGGAAGTGCGGGGTGGTGCAGATCGGGATGGCAGCTGCTGTATCCGGGCGCGGGACGCCGAGGGGCGCCGGATCCCGGCGTCGGGCGGCGCGCTCCGGCGACGAGGAGAGGGCGGCGCGGCTCGGGCGGAGCTCGGGCGCGAGGCCGAGCGGGCAGCGGAGGGCGCAGGTGGCGGAGCTGGGCGGCGCCGGCGGTGGTCGAGTGGCGCGGGTCAGTGATAACCCACAAGTATAGGGGATCACAACAGTTTTCGAGGGTAAAGTATTCAACCCAAATTTATTGATTCGACACAAGGGGAGCCAAAGAATACTCTCAAGTATTAGCAGCTGAGTTGTCAATTCAACCACACCTGGAAACTTAGTATCTGCAGCAAAGTGTTTAGTAGCAAAGTAATATGATAGTAGTGGTAACGGTAGCAAAAGGTAACTGTAGTAAAAGTAATGTTTTTGGTATTTTGTAGTGATGATAGCAATAGTAACGGGAAAGTAAATAAGCGAAGAACAATATATGGAGAGCTCGTAGGCAATGTATCGGTGATAGAGAATTATGCCGGATGCGGTTCATCATGTAACAGTCATAACCTAGGGTGACACAGAACTAGCTCCAGTATATTGATATAATGTAGGCATGTATTCCAAATATAGTCATACGTACTTATGGAAAAGAACTTGCATGACATCTTTTGTCCTACCCTCCCGTGGCAGCGGGATCCTTACGGAAACTAAGGGATATTAAGGCCTCCTTTTAATAGAGTTCCAGAACAAATCATTAACACATAGTGAATACATGAATTCCTCAAACTACGGTCATCACCGGTAAGTATCTGGATTATTGTCACTTCGGGGTTAACGGATCATAACACATAATAGGTGACTATAGACTTGCAAGATAGGATCAAGAACACTCATATATTGATGAAAACATAACAGGTTCAGATCTGTAATCATGGCACTCGGGCCCTAGTGACAAGCATTAAGCATAGCAAAGTCATAGCAACATCAATCTCAGAACATAGTGGATACTAGGGATCAAACCCTAACAAAACTAACTCGATTACATGATAGATCTCATCCAACCCATCACCGTCCAGCAAGCCTACGATGGAATTACCCACGCACGGTGGTGAGCATCATGAAATTGGTGATGGAGGATGGTTGATGATGACGATGGCAACGGATTCCCCTCTCCGAAGCCCCGAACGGACTCCAGATCAGCCCTCCTGAGAGGTTTTAGGGCTTGGCGGCGGCTCCGTATTGTGACATGAACATGCATTAAAATTAATCAACACCGAATGCAAACATGAGTAGGATATAATCCACCATGAACATAAATATCGTGAAGGCTATGTTGATTTTGTTTCAACTACATGCGTGAACATGCCCTAAGTCAAGTCACTTAAATCATTCAGAGGAGGATACCACCCTATCATACCACATCATAACCATCTCAATAGCATATTGGCACGCAAGGTAAACTATTATAACTCATAGCTAATCAAGCATGGCACAAGAAACTATGATCTCTAGTTGTCATTGCAAACATGTTTATTCATAATAGGCTGAATCAGGAACGATGAACTAATCATATTTACAAAAACAAAAGAGGTCGAGTTCATACCAGCTTTTATCATCTCAGTCAGTCCATCATATATCGTCATAATTGCCTTTCACATGCACGACCGAACGATGTGAATAATAATAATGGTGCGCGTGCATTGGACTAAGCTGGAATCTATAAGCATTCAATAAACAGGAGAAGACAAGGCAATATGGGCTCTTTTGTCAGATCAACATTTATGCATATAAGAGCCACTTCAACAATTTAATCATGGTCTTCTCCTATCGACCCCCAAAGGAAAGAAAAGAAATAAAACTATTTACACGGGAAAGCTCCCAACAAGCAAAAGAAGAACATGAAATATTTTTGGGTTTTGTTTTTAATTACTACTACAAGCATGGAAATTAAAACTAGCTAGAAGCTACAATTAGTTTTTTTGGTTTTTCTTAAGGTTTATTAAACACACAAGAAGAAAGCATAAAAAGGAAATAAACTAGCATGGATGATACAATGAAAAAGTATGAGCACCGACTTCTAGCAATGAGTGTGTGAACATAAATGTAACATCGGTGGGAAATATGTACTCCCCCAAGCTTAGGCTTTTGGCCTAAGTTGGTCTATGGCCATGGCTGGCCTGGCGGATATCCATAATAATAGCTGGGGTCGTACTGCGAAGAAGAAGAAGACTCTGATTGCCACTGGCTGACAATCATCTCCGGATCCCACTGGTAATTAGACTGTCATGAAGGATCAACTTGTGGTTCCGGCTCTGGCTCGATGGCTCCTGCAGGGTTTAGGTAGGCGTGAATAGCCTTCAACGGAGCAAGGTACTGGCCTGCAGATAAATCAAACAAAAAAGGAGCAGGCAGGGTAATAGTCTCAGGATGATGTTTATCAAAGAACAATTTGTATTTAAGCTCTCCTTCTCTATTCTTAACAATAAAATCATGTGCCACCATACTCTTATAATCTAAATAAACACGGGGAAGCACCTTTTCTTCCTTCTCATAATGCCTAATAGGTATGTTAAAATGTGCAGCTAGGCGTGAAGCATAGATGCCTCCAAAAATGGGGCCCTTGGTACGGTTCAGACTTAACCTTTTAGCAATAATGCCGCCCAAACTAAAAGAGTTATCACTGTATAAACAGTGGAGTAAAATAATAATATCAGGGATACTAAGATTTCCACAGTTTCCGCGACCAATTAAACAACGACTAGCAAATAATGCAAAATAGCGTAAAACAGGAAAATGTATGCTAGTGATTCGTGCATCAGAAACATTCCTTGTTTCCCACACAGTGATAGTATCGATAAACCCATCCACATCATCTCGATGTGGTTCCTCTATCTTGCCCTCAAAAGGGACTAAACAAACCCGACAAAAATCATAAAGTGCCATCTCCTTATGCTCATCATATAAATGAAACTCCACCGTATGTGGTGAGCTCCTAGAATGGAAATGAAAGTTTTGCACAAAGGTATTTGTGAGTAAGATATACTGATCGCATTGGTCGTGGAGGAAAGCGGTGAGGCCTGCATTCTTAGCCAATTCTTGAAAATCTTCATAAATCCCGGCTGCTCCCAAGAAATCATCGAAAGGCCATTCACATGCCCGAACCTCCGCGGTGCTAGGCAGATTATACTTAGGTTTGGTGCCTTTTCCTTCGAGCTTTGGCTCGATGAGCCCCTCAAAAATCTCTTCATAATTTTTTGAAAAATTCTAAAAAATTTAGTAACTTCAAAATAAAAGTAAACCAAACTCAATAATATTGATAGCAACTACTCCTACAAGTGCCTAGAGCCGATATCATGCATCAAAACTACTAGGAACCATATAAATTTGACATGCAAGATCAAGAACGGGGTCACCTAAGTATTAAAAAATTGCAGTGAATAAAGCACTAGGACAAAAACTAATTGGACCAATGGAGGAGTCGCATACCAAGGAACAATCTCCCCAAGCAGTTTTGTGAGAGGTGCTTTGAGCAAGGAGATCGAAAATGGCAGCAAAATGAGCTTTAACTCGTGCTTGAGCTGGATATTTGTGTTTGGGGGAGGAAGAAGGAGTGTGTGGGTGAAAGGATAAGTGCAGGAGGGCCACCATGGGCCCACGAGGCAGGGGTGCGCCTAGGGGGTAGGGCGGGCCCTCCACCCTGGTGGGCAGGTGGTTGACCCCCCCTGATGTGTTCTCAGTGCCAAATATTCTAGAAAAACTCATATTTAAATTTCAGGGCTTTTGGAGAGCTTTTATTTTCCGAGTATTTTTATATTGCACGGATAATCAGATAACAGACAGGAAAATATTTATTTTATTTTATTTAATATAAATAACAGAAAATAAAAGTGGGGTACAAAAGGTTGTGCATTCTAGTTTCATCCATCTCATGATCATCAAAAGGAATCCACTAACAAGGTTGATCAAGTCTTGTTAACGAACTCATTCCGAATAACATGGAACCGGAGAAATTTCGAATAACACTATGTTACCTCAACGGGGATATGCACATTCCCCAAAAAATAAGAATATCATATTTCTTCTTGACAGTAGGAAGAGGAAATTCAAAACCTCCAAATATAATCGATGGAATTTTTCCAATAGAGTTGATACTATGAACTTAAGGTTGTTCTCTCGGAAAGTGTACCGTATGCTCATTACCATTAACATTAAAAGTGACATTGCCTTTAGTGCAATCAATAACAGCCCCTGCAGTATTCAAAAAGGGTCTTCCAAGAATAATAGACATCCTATCATCCTCAGGAATATCAAGAATAACAAAGTACGTTAAAATAGTAACGTTTTCAACTACAACAAGCACATCCTCTCAAATACCGATGGTATAGCAGTTGATTTATCAGCCATTTCCAAAGATATTTCAGTAGGTGTCAACTTATTCAAATCAAGTCTACAATAGAAAGAGAGAGGCATAACACTAACACCGGCTCCAAGATCACATAAAGAAGTTTTAACATAGTTTCTTTTAATGGAGCATGGTATATAGTGGGTACTCCTGGATCTCCAAGTTTCTTTGGTATTCCACCCTTATTCCTCTGAGAATCTTTCTCAATTATCTTAGGATGGCCTTCAGGATACAAAGGTTCCTGAGTCATTTTACCACCTCTAGTCATAACTCTAACAGCATTATCATTGTCCTTACTATTCAATTCATTGAGCAAATCATTTTGAGCTTTAAGTACTTGTTCTACTTGAGTGGTAACCATAGAAGCATGTTTACTAATAATTTTAAGTTCCCCTTTGACATTAGCCATATAATCACCCAAGTGTTGAAGCATATTTGAATTGTATTTCAATTGTCTACCAAAATAAGCATTAAGATCTTCTTGCTTAGCCATAAATTTATCAAACTCATCTAAGCATGGGCTAGAAAATTTAGTAAATGGGATTTCAGCTTTATCATATCTATAGAGAGAATTTACCTTTACTACCTGTGTCAGGTTATGAAGACCACGAGTTTCTTAAATAGGTAATGGATTAAGATCATATGTTTCTTCAACAGGCGGTAAATTAAGACCATGTATTTCTTCAATAGGAGGTAAATTCTTAACATCTTTAGCTTTAATACCTTTTTGTTTCATAGATTTCTTTGCCTCTTGCATATCTTGAGGACTGAGAAATAGAATACCTCTCTTCTTCGGAGTTGGTTTAGGAATAGGCTCAGGAGTTGGCTCCGGAGGTGTCCAATTATTTTCATTTGTCAACATATTATTCAATAGAATTTCAGCTTCATCCGGTGTTCTTCCCCTGAAAACAGAAGCAGCACAACTATCCAGGTAATCTCTGGAAGCATCGGCTAGTCCATTATAAAAGATATCAAGTATTTCATTTTCTTAAGAGGATGATCAGGCAAAGCATTAAGTAATTAGAGAAGCCTCCCCAAGCTTGTGGGAGACTCTCTTCTTCAATTTGCACAAAATTATATATCTCCCTCAAAGCAGCTTGTTTCTTATGAGCAGGGAAATATTTAGCAGAGAAGTAATAGATCGTATCCTGGGGACTACGCACACAACCATGATCAAGAGAATAAACCATATCTTAGCATCACCGTTTAATGAGAACGGAAATATTTTAAGGATATAAAAGTAGCGAGTTCTCTCATCTTTAGTAAACAGGGTAGCTATATCATTTAATTTAGTAAGATGTGCCACAACAGTTTCAGATTCATAACCATGAAAAGGATCAGATTCAACCAAAGTAATTATATCAGGATCAACAGAGAATTCATAATCCTTATCGGTAACACAGATATGTGAAGTAGCAAAAGCAGGGTCAGGTTTCATTCTAGCATTTAGAGATTGCTTATTCCATTTAGCTAATAACCTCTTAAGTTCGTATATATCTTTGCAAGCTAAAATAGCTAAAGAGGCTTCTTGATAAAAAACATAACCCTCAGGAATAACAAGTGATTCTTCATCATCACTTTCATCAGTATTATTAGATTCAATATTTTCAATCTCTCTGCCCTAGGAAGTTGTTCATCAAGAAATTCACCAAGTGGCATAGTAGTATCAAGCATAGAAGTAGTTTCATCATAAGTATCATGTATAGAAGAAGTGGCATCATCTATAACATGCGACATATCAGAACGAATAGCAGAAGCAATTTTAGGTGTCGCAAGCTTACTCAAAATAGAAGGTGAATCAAGTGCAGAGCTAGATGGCAGTTCCTTACCTCCCCTCGTAGTTGAGGGATAAATTTTCGTTCTTGGATGTGTCAAGTTCTTCATAATGATAAGCAGATATAAATCCCAAGTGACTCAAAGAATAGAGCTATGCTCCCCGGCAACGGCGCCAGAAAATAGTCTTGATAACCCACAAGTATAGGGGATTGCAACAGTTTTCGAGGGTAAAGTATTCAACCCAAATTTATTGATTCGACACAAGGGGAGCCAAAGAATACTCTCAAGTATTAGCAGCTGAGTTGTCAATTCAACCACACCTGGAAACTTAGTATCTTCAGCAAAGTGTTTAGTAGCAAAGTAATATGATAGCAGTGGTAACGGTAGCAAAAGGTAGCGGTAGTAAAAGTAATGTTTTTGGTATTTTGTAGTGATGATAGCAATAGTAACGGGAAAGTAAATAAGCGAAGAACAATATATGGAAAGCTCCTAGGCAATGGATCGGTGATTGAGAATTATGCCGGATGCAGTTCATCATGTAACAGTCATAACCTAGGGTGACATAGAACTAGCTCCAGTTCATTGATATAATGTAGGCATGTATTCCGAATATAGTCATACGTGCTTATGGAAAAGAACTTGCATGACATCTTTTGTCCTACCCTCCCGTGGCAGCAGGGTCCTTACGGAAAGTAAGGGACATTAAGGCCTCCTTTTAATAGAGTACCCGAACAAAGCATTAACACATAGTGAGTACATGAACTCCTCAAACTACGGTCATCACCGGTAAGTATCCCAATTATTGTCACTTCGGGGTTAACAGATCTTAACACATAATAGGTGACTATAGACTTGCAAGATAGGATCAAGAACACTCATATATTGATGAAAACATAATAGGTTCGGATCTGAAATCATGGCACTCGGGCCCTAGTGACAAGCATTAAGCATAGCAAAGTCATAGCAACATCAATCTCAGAACATAGTGGATACTAGGGATCAAACCCTAACAAAACTAACTCGATTACATGATAGATCTCATCCAACCCATCACCGTCCAACAAGCCTACGATGGAATTACTCATGCACGGCGGTGAGCATCATGAAATTGGTGATGGAGGATGGTTGACGATGATGATGGCGACGGATTCCCCTCTCCGGAGCCCCGAACGGACTCCTAATCAGCCCTCCTGAGAGGTTTTAGGGCCTGGCGATGGCTCCGTATCGTAAAACGTGATGAATTGTTCTCTCTGATTTTTTTCTCCCTGAAACACAATATATAGAGTTGGAGTTGGAGTCGGAGAGGCACCAGGGGGCCCACGAGGTAGGGGGCGTGCCCCCCACCCTCGTCGAGAGGTGGTGGGCCCCCAGGCCTTCATCTTTTGTAGGCATTTTTTATATTTTCCAAAAAGTTGCTCCGTGAAGTTTCAGGTCATTCCGAGAATGTTTGTTTCTGCTCATAAATAACACCGTGGTCATTCTGCTGAAAACAGCGTCAGTCCGGGTTAGTTCCATTCAAATCATGGAAGTTAGAGTCCAAAACAAGGGCAAAAGTGTTTGGAAAAGTAGATACGTTTGAGACGTATCAGTCGTCGGCCGGAGGCGGAGAGGACGGGCGGCGGCGTAGCGGCGCTAGGGCGCAGGCGGCTGCGGCGGCGGGGTGCTGGGCCCGCGGGGCGGGGCGGAGGCCATGTGTCCAGCTACGATTGGCCTGGATGATGGTGCGAAGACGCTCGGCGGGCGGTGGACATGTTCGGAGGCGGAGTGGGAAGCTTTGCTAGGGTTTCATCTGCGAAATTTCGGGGAGGGGCACATATTTATAGGTAGAGGGAGTTTGGAGTGTCCAAATGAGGTGTAGTTTTCGCCCACATGATCGTGACCCGACGACGGAGGATATGAAGATGGTTTAGATGGGTTATTGGGCGTTTTGGAGGGGTGTTGGGCTGCAACACACAAGAGGCCTTTGCGGTTACCCTGTTAATCATTGGAGCATCAAACGGCCTCCAAATGGGACGAAATTTGACAGTCTACCGGTGGTGTGCCAAGGCCACTTAGCGAATCTTGGTCCATTCCGAGAACATTTATCACCTGCTCACGAAAAGAGACAAGAGGGGTGCGTCGGTGCATGTGGGAGTGTCGGATTGTGTCGGAGTAATGGGCCACGGGTAGGCTAAAATGAGGCCCATAGCCTTTCAAGACATCGGGGCTTGCTGCGCCCTCAAGACAACGGACGGAGAGCCGACTTCAGGAGGGTGGCTGGATAAACAGCCGGCCGCCCATAAGCGTCCAAGTCCTGCGGATGAGTTCGAGACCGGCTGACTCCGACTGGCGGCTTTCGGAGTCGCCGACCGCGAGAAGTCGGCCCACGACACCAACGAAGACCATGCCCTCATCAGGGGGGTGGGACAGGGAGTGGCGACAGTGAAGCCCACTCCCTCCCCTTTTTCCAGGAATGGCCAGAGCACAGTGCGCTGTACCAGTGGAGATTTCCGTCCGGTACAGCACTGTGCCATGCCATCCCTGACGCCAGCAACAGTGGGCAGAGTCCTATACCCACGACGTCTGACAGTACGATCCACGGAAGGCGGGCCCTACCGGCCAGTGAGAGTCCGGAAGATGGCTAGAGCGCCACAAGAAGGACCTGTAGGGAGTCGGCCCCCGGGAGTTAGCCTGCGCTCCTACGGGTTCCCGCGCCATTAACAAGACGAGACAGGGAGTGACTACAGTGATCGCCCAACAGACGGCAGGGCTGTAGCCACGACCCCATGACCAAGCCTACGTCATTAGAGGCACGACTATAGTAATCAGCAGCTGGCAGGACCCGCAAGCGGCGGGTGCAGCCTGTCGGCTCCGTACCGGACCAGTCGGCGGGCCCCAGCAGTCGGTGGAAGGGCCGGCAGGCGAAGAGAATGACGGCTGGGCCCTATGACCAGTCAGTTTACCATTGTACCCCTGAGGGGTAGGCCTATATAAACCCCTAGGGCACCCATGCAAAGGGTTCGGATTCACTAGATCTAGACCAGACCTTAGAGAAGGAGAGAGCTAGCCTTGCCCTCCTCTATCCACAGATACAGCTCGAGGAGCACCTTTGTACTCACTTTGCCTTAGTGATCATGCGGAGACCCCGCAGAGCAGGACTAGGGGTGTTATCTCCTAGGAGAGCCCCGAACCTGGATAAAGTACGCCGGCGTTCATGTCTACGCCTCATCCCGCTTCCAGGCACCGGCGACGTTCTACTCGCCCCCACCATGATAAGCCATCCATTGGCATATGTCGCACCCAACCCCCGACATTTGGCGCCCACCGTGAGGCCTGGTGCACCGTCGTCCGAAGACCTGTTCTGGACGGGAACCCTTTTTCTCCCTGGCGAGCGCAGCTAGCTCGGCACGCCAGACGGAGTCTGCGCCAACGCACTGCGTGGCACTGAACTCGCCATCGCAGCCAGTTGCCTCGCCGATCTTGTCGGCGAGGTTCGCGTCTTCGACAAGCCCGCGTCCGACGTGGGCACGGGCGGCCCCGAGACCCTCTTTGCGGGCCTTCTCGATCAACTTCCCGTCGCCAGCGAGCCGGCTGGGGACTTGGAGTCCGTAGGCTCCACCGATCCGATGCTGGTCGACTCCGACACCGCGTTGCTCGACACATTCCCCTCCAACGTGGTGCTCTACGATGAACCGCTTCCTCGCGCGGAGAGCGGCAGAAGCACCGTCACAGAAGTTCTTTTCATTGATCATGACGAGCACTCGGGCCGGGGTGATTATGACCCGCTCAACGCGGCGCTACAAGACCTGGCGGCGCCCATTCCCGAAAACGCCGACGCCGAGACGCTGGAGGCACGTCGTCTTCAGCTAGTCAAAGGCGCCAAAAAGCTGTCCAGCATAAGACGCCTGTCAGAAGCCTACCAGCGCGAGATGGACCGCGCTGTGGGCGGCACGCCGACTGCGGCTGGGCCTAGCCGCCTTGGCACGGTCCAGCAACGCAGCGCGGCTATCGCCGATCTGTTCGGGGCGAATCGCCCCGTTTACGCCACGCCTGCGGAGAACATTCGAGCCGCCCAGGCGGCGGCGGACGAGCTGGACAAGTTCGAGGGCAAAGAGCGTCGCTTGATGACAGAGCGTATCCAGCGACTCCTTGACGCGGCTGCTGAGCAGAACTAGGTCGGCTGCCACACTGATGCGCCGCGCCGATGGAGTGACAACCTGCTTCCGCGCCGAGACCAAGGCGCGGAGTCTCAGACGCCAACTGCCGGCGTCCGCGGAAGAAAAGACAAGCAGTCGGCTGCCGGCCGCAGTCAGGCTCGCATCACCATAGAGCGCGACCGAGACGGTCGCCCAAGAACAGTGGAACGACAGGATCACTGTCCTCCTCCCCCTCGGAGGGAAAGGCGAGTCTCCCCGCCGCCTGTTGATCACCCGACGCTCGGCGACCGCCTTGGCCGGCGAGAGGGAGTCGGAGAGAATGACGCCCGCCACCGAATCGACCCTCTCCCTCGATCCCTGGCGCTTGAAGAAGAAGATGAGTTGGGTCCATCGTGCTTCGGCCCCGCATCTGAGACGAGCCCTTCCCCAAAGGGTTCACGCTTCCCAGAGACACGCCCAAGTACACCGGCTCCGTGAAGCCGGAAGACTGGCTGGTTGACTACTCCACGGCCGTCAGCATAGCAAACGGCAACAAGCGTGTTGCTGTGAAGTATGTTGCGCTCATGCTCCAAGGCACGGCCCGGACTTGGCTAAATAGCTTGAGGCCCCGCAGCATCAACAGTTGGGTCGACTTCACCGATGCCTTCGTCTGCAACTTCACCAGCACGTACAAGCGGCCTCCCAAGCCTCGCCAGCTCTCCTTATGTGTGCAGGGCCCCAGCGAGTCAACCCGCGACTACCTCACGCACTGGTCCGAGCTTCGCAACTCCTGTGAAGGCGTGCACGAGGTGCAGGCCCTCGAGTACTTCACCGCAGGATGCCGAGAGGGCACCCTCCTCAAGCACAAGCTTCTCTGTGACGAGTCGAAAACCCTCGACGAGCTGCTGATCATAGCGGACAAGTACGCCACGGCCGACTCCTCCATGAAGACAGAGATTCAAGTCAGCGCGGCTAGAAAAGTGGCTCCTCAGGCTCCCCGAACCCTGGCCGGAGACACCAGTCGGCGTCAACCACAGAACGACCACAAGCGCAAAGCCGCACCGCCGACTTCCACCAGCCGGCAGGTGGCGACAGTCGAATGTCAGCACCCAGAAGGGCAGCCCCCGTCCAAGCGCCAGAAGGGCGGCAAGTCCAACTGGCAGCCGGCTTTCTCATATGAGCAGACTCTGGATGGACCCTGCAAGTTCCACAGTGGCGCGAAGCCGTCCAACCACACCACTCAGAAATGCCACTGGCTCACTAGGATAGCCAAGGGAGACGGACTTTTGCCTCCACCACCTGCGGTGCAGCCGCCTCCTCCGCCCCAGCAGCCGGCGGTCAGGCCAGTCAGCGCAGTACAAGACGAGTACCCAGAAGAGCAAGGAGCTTATGTCGTGTTCACCAGTGTGGCCGACGATCGACGCAGCAGGCGACTGCAGCAGCAGGAGGTGAATACAGTAACAACTGACACCCCAGAGTTCATGCGATTGTCTGAGAAGCCCATCAGCTGGAGTCGAGCTGACCACCCCGAAGTAATGCCCAGACCCAGCTCCTATGCTTTGGTTTTGGACGCCACCTTTGCCACGGGCAAGCAAGCTGCTCGCTTCTCCAGAGTCCTGATAGACGGCAGCAGCAGCATCAACATTTTGTACCAAGACACCATGGAGAAGTTAGGAATCAGGCAGAGGCAACTGCAGTCCAGCCGGACGGTGTTCCACAGCATAGTTCCTGGCCTTTCCTGCTCGCCAATCAGCAAGATCTTGATTGACGTCCTCTTCGGAGACAAAGATCATTTCCGCCGAGAGTCAATATGGTTCGAGGTGGTGGACCTAAAGAGCCCATACCATGCGCTGCTTGGCCGGCCAGCCCTGGCCAAGTTCATGGCCGTCCCCCACTATGCCTACCTCAAGATGAAGATGCCGAGTTCCAAGGGGATCCTGACCATAAATGGCGACTACAAGAAGTCGTCCGCCTGCGCATCAGAGAGCAGTCAGCTAGCCGAGTCCCTCGTGATCGCAGCTGAGAAGCGACTGCTAGATCGAGTTGTGGCGATGGCAAGCAAACAGCCGGAGATGACGCCTGATCCCAGAGAGTCGGAAGCTGCGGGCTCTTTCAAGCCGGCCAAGGAAACAAAGAAGATACCTTTGGACCCAGAGCACCCAGAGAGGTACGCTGTCATAGGTGCCAACCTCGATAGCAAATAGGAAGGCGAGCTCGTCGATTTCCTCCGTGAGAATCGAGACATCTTCGCATGGTCCCCCAAAGACATGCCAGGTGTCCCGATGGAATTTGCCGAGCACAAATTACACGTCCGAACTGATGCCAAGCCAGTCAGACAGCCTTTGCGCCGCTTGTCAGAAGAGAAGAGGAGAGTTGTTGGAGAAGAGATAGCCCGGCTGCTTGCAGCCGGCTTCATCATGGAAGTATTCTTTCCAGAATGACTGGCCAACCCGGTCTTGGTACTAAAGAAGAACAAGCAATGGCGAATGTGTATTGACTACACTAGCCTCAACAAAGCATGCCCCAAGGACCCATTCGCTTTGCCAAGGATTGACCAAGTGATAGACTCCATAGCCGGATGCGAGCTGTTGAGTTTCTTGGATGCATATTCAAGGTATCACCAAATCAAGTTGAACCCGGCCGGCAGGCTGAAGACCACCTTCATCACGCCGTTTGGAGCTTTCTGCTACCTAACCATGACGTTCGGCTTAAGGAATGCCGGCACCACCTTCCAACGATGCATGCAGAAATGCCTCCTCAAGCAGCTCGGCAGAAATGCTCATGTTTATGTGGACGACGTGGTGGTAAAAACGGAGAAGCATGGAACACTGCTGGAAGACCTCAAAGAGACCTTCGAGTGCTTGCACCGATTTTAGATCAAGCTCAACCCGGAGAAGTGCGTCATCGGAGTACCAGCCGGCCAGCTCCTTGGCTTCCTGGTCTCGGAACGCGGCATAGAATTCAACCCTGTGAAGATCAGGCAATTGAAAGGATGGAGGTACCCAGCCGACTGCTGGACGTACAAAAATTCACCGGCGGTTTGGCGTCCATCAGCCAATTCATCAGTCGGCTGGGCGAAAAGGCTCTTCCCCTGTACCAACTCATGAAGAAGACCACTTTTTACGACTGGAACCACAAGGCGGATGAAGCATTTTTTCAACTGAAGAAGATGCTGACTACTCCACCTGTCCTGGCGGCTCCGACTCCTAAGGAGCCCATGCTCCTCTACATCGCCGCCACCAGCCGAGTGGTCAGCACAGTCATTGTGGTAGAACACAAAGAGGAAGGCAAAGCACTACCAGTCCAGAGACTAGTATATTATTTGAGTGAATTACTGTCGACCTCCAAGCAAAACTACCCCCACTACCAGAAGATGTGCTACGATGTGCACTTTGCCGCCAAGAAATTGAAGCCTTACTTCCAAGAACATCCAATCACTATGGTCTGCACGACTCCTCTAGCCAAGATCATCGGCAGCCGAGACGCTTTGGGCCGAGTGGCCAAGTGGGCCATAGATTTGGCCCGCTACACCATCTACTACCAACCTCGCACTGCCATCAAGTCACAAGCGTTGGCCGACTTCCTCGTCGACTGGGCCGAAACCCAGTATCTACCACCAGCGCCCGACTCCACCCATTGGCGAATGCATTTAGACGGTTCCAAGATGTGCACCGGCTTGGGATCCGGCATCGTCCTCACCTCTCCCAAGGGCGACAATCTCAAGTATGTGCTGCAAATCCATTTTGCCACCTCCAACAACGTCGATGAGTACGAAGCACTCATTCACGAGCTCCGGCTAGCCAAAGAGCTCGGCATTCGCCGGATCCTGTGCTATGGTGACTCCGACTTGGTGGTCCAGCAGTCGTCAGGCGATTGGGATGCCAAGGACGCAAACATGGCGAGCTACCGCTTCCTCGTACAACAACTCAGCGGATATTTTGAGTGATGCGAGTTTCTCCATGTACCAAGAAACGACAACGACCAAGCAGATGCCCTGGCGCGAATCGGCTCCACCCGTCAAGCGATACCGTCCGGCATCGCCCTCCAGCGACTCCTCAAGCCTTCCTTCAAGCCATCACCGAAATCAGACACCATCTTCGTGCCGGCTCCTCCTGAAGTAGCCGGGTCCGACTCAAGAGCCCCCGCAGATAGCACGGGTATTTCGGTGGATGGCATGGGAATCATGGCAGTCACACCCGGCTCGGGGACTACGGCGGTCGGCCCGGAGACTTCAGAGCCCGGTCCGGGGACTGCACCAACCCGCCCGGGGACTTCATCAACACAACAAGCGGTCGTCGACTCCAACCCGCCACCTCCCGGCCCAGCCGCCCTCGTCCAAGTCGCAGTTTTGGCTATTGCAAAAATTGCGGCACCTTCATGGGCCCAGCCCATCCTCAAATTCATGGTGAACAAAGAGCTGCCAGCCAATGAGATCTCGGCTCGACAAGTACAACGCCGGACGGCAGCGTACGCCATCGTCAATAGAGAACTCGTAAGGCGCAGTGTCACTGGTGTTCACCATCGATGTGTGGAGCCAGAGCAAGGCCAGGCAATCCTCAAAGACATCCATCAAGGCGAGTGTGGCCACCATGTGGCTTCGAGAGCACTCGTCGCCAAAGCTTTCCGCCATGGCTTCTTCTGGCCGACTGCTCTTGAAGACGCCAAGTCCTTGGTCCAAAATGCAAGGGGTGTCAGAAGTTCCGCTCTAAGCCTCACCAGCCGGCTTTGGTACTCAAAACTATTCCCATTGCCTGACCCTTTGCTATTTGGGGCCTGGACATGGTCGGACCATTCAAGAAGGCACGAGGCGGTTTGACTCCTTTACTTGTTGCAGTGGACAAGTTCACCAAGTGTATAGAAGCAAAACCAATCAAGACTTTAAAAGGTCCGACCGCTGTGACCTTCATCTCCGACATCACAATTCGGTACGGCATATCGCACAACATCATCACCGACAACGGCACAAACTTTGCCAAAGGTGCCTTCGCCCGTTTCTGTGCGACGCAGGGCATCCGACTGGACTTAGCGTCCGTTGCCCATCCGCAGTCCAACGGCCAGGTAGAGCGGGCGAATGGCCTAATCCTATCCGGCCTCAAGCCTCGGCTGGTCGAGCCTCTAGAGCGCTCGGCAGGCTGCTGGCTTGATGGGTTGCCAGCCGTCCTCTAGAGCCTGCGCACGACTCCAAACAAGTCAACCGGCTACACGCCCTTCTTCCTCGTCTACGGTGCCGAAGCCTTCATCACAACGGACATAGAGTTCGACTCCCCTCGAGTCACCATGTACACCAAGGAGGAAGTAGAGGAAGCACGTCAAGACGGCATCTATCTGCTAGAAGAGGGCCGGCTATTGGCACTCAGCCGGTCCAGCATTTACCAGCAGAGCCTATGCCGATACTACAATCGGAAGGTCAAGTCGCGATCTTTCCTAGAAGGAGACCTTCTGCTTCGACTGATTCAGTGAACAGCTGGCCAGCACAAGCTCTCAGCACCTTGGGAAGGCCCCTTCATCATCAGCAAGGTGTTGGGCAACGACTCCTACTACCTGATCGACGCTCAGAAGCCCCGAGCACGCAAAAGGGACGACTCTGACAAAGAGACGGAGCAATCATGGAATGCAAATCTCCTCCGAAGATTTTACATTTAATGCAGTATGTATCACGCTACCTTTTCAATTAAAGTATGAAGAGTTCGGGCCCCTTGAGAAGATCTCGGGGACTGCCTTCTTTTGTCTATATGATAAAGAGTTATGCATATGGACATGTTATTCTTCGTTATGCCACTTGGCATTGGGTTTGACTAGTCGGCCCGGGGACTCGCCGACTTGAGCTATGAAACGACTTCCTGCAGTCGGACAAGTAGTGTGTGGCACTTAAGCCGTCTCCTGTTAGAAGCCGCAGATCACATAGTGACTGTCTAGCGAACATGAGTAAGGTAGAATGGGTGTCCATATGAAAAATGGCTAAGCACTCAAAGCCAGCTCATAGCTTAAGGACGGGTTTCAATCCTTTACAACCGACTCTTTAGCAGTCGGCTTGCCGTTTCCTAAATTAACTTGCTAAAAACTCTAAAAGGCTAAGTACTTGCCTTCCCAAAGAAGCCAGGTATTTGATCTAGCGGCAGTCCGCAGAGAGGCTATCCAACTAGCAAAACGGCAACCAAGGGAAGGCGGCAAAGGAAAAAGTCAAAGAGCAGTAAGCAAGAAAAGATAGAACATGGATAAATATTTACATAGAAAAGCCCTTGGCCGAATCATTAAGCAGAAGTTCAAGATACACCAAGTGGGTGGAATTGTGCAAAATAACAAGTTCATCGAGACTGATAAGCAGGTAAAACAAAGATAAAGTGGCAGCCTAGGAAGCTGCGGACGGACTCGGAGGACCGGAGGGGTCGGCGGTGCCAGTTGCCGGGGCAGTCGGCTGGTTGGTCTCCGCCTGATCACCTCTGGCGACAGCTGGCTTAGTTGGGCGCGGCTCATTGCTAGAGGCACGGTCGGGCTGGGGCTGGCCGTCTGCCTCGACCTCTGGCGCCTCCTCCTTGTCTCCTTCCTCCTCCTCGCCTTCCTCTTCACCACTAGAGTCGATCACCTCCGCCGAGTCCTCGCCGTCGTCCGGGTTCAGCCCGAACCACTCCAGCGGCGCCTCCTCGCTGTTCTTAGCCCGCTCTGGGATGAAGACGCTGGTGCCAGTGTACTCGGTGATCGACATGGTGCGCTTGACAAGATCGTCCTACACCATTGCCAGCTCCGCCTGAGCTTCCAGCCGGAACGTGGCTAACTGGGCTAAACTCAGCCCAGGATACCATGACTTGACAAATTCTAAAGCCCGGCGAGCTCCATCCCGGGCTGAAGAACCCTTCCAGGCCTCAAGACGGCCGGCGTCCACCTCCAACCAGCCGGTAGTCCGACTGGGGGTGCGTGGCGCCTGCATGTCCGGCCACAGGGCGGCAATCGCCTGGGTGCCGACACATTGAAGCCGGTGGGCTGGCCGAAGACGGGCCTCGATGCTTAGAATCTACTCGTTAAGAGTTCAGGGGGCGTTGGCGGCGACCGGTGCACCGTACGCCCTCCGTGCTTCACGGTCAGCCTCGATGGCTTGATTGGCGGCATCAGAATGGCCAGGCAAAAAGTCTGCTAAGGAAGAAGAGCGAAGAAACAAAGTTAAAAATATAAGGCCGACTCGACTAGCAGTCGGCAGCCCAGAAAAGGAAACAAGTGGAAGCTCACCATCGACAAGATCTTCAATTGCTTGGAAGCCGGAGACCAGCGTCCCCTCCTTGTCGGTCCATGAGGAGCGCTTGGATGCAAATGCGGCGAGAAGGCGGTCTCCTTGTCCTTCGCCTCCTTCTGGGCCCTCCAGAGCAGGTCCTTCTGCTCCGCCAGCTGCGTAGCCAGCCAGTCGCGCTCCTCCGTCAGCCGGCCGCACTCCTCCTCCCTGATGCGCAGCGCAGTGTTGACTTCGCCCAACTGCTGCTGAAGGGCGGCGTTGGCTTCTGAAGAAGGAGGGGGAGGGATGTCAGTCGTCAACAAAGAAGAAAAGTCGCCAGGGAGATCAGGCCCGACTGCTCAGCAGTCGGCCCGAATCTCGGGGACTACAACCCACGGGTGCGCCTGCGAGCCCCCGCAAAGAAAGAAGAAGACTCACCCCGGCTGTCCGACAAGTCAGCGGTCCGCTTGGCCAGCTCCTCAACATTGGCGTTGAAGGAGGTCACGCGAAGATTCTGGTAATCCTGCATCAAAATTTCAGAAAAAAGTGTTGGTACTTGGAACTCGCCGATTAGAGTTCTGAGCCGCGTGCTCAGCAGCCGGCCCGAAACTCGGGGACTACACCCAATGGGTGCGCTGGCGCGCCCCCACAAAGAAAAACAAGGAAGCAAAGCAAAAGGAAGGATGCGTACTCGGATGGCCGTTCGGGACGCCAGGTATGCCTTGGTGCACTCCTTTATGGCGTCGCCCTCAGCCCGGAGCTTAGCTTGGACGTCCAGGAGCGCTCGGTTCAACGGGCCCGTCCCGCCTCCCCGCACCCACCCGGTGGGCGCGGCACTCGACACCTCGGTGTCCGGGATCGAGGAGCTCGCAGCGCCCGTCTCCAGAGGATGCGGCGCTGAGGCAGCCTTCGCGAGACGGCAGCACATCGGCGTACTGACCTCAAGGGCCAGGCCGGTCGCCGCCGCGCCTCCGGTTGGCGGCACTGGCGGGTCCGTCAGTTGTCCGCCTGGCGCGCCTCCGGAGGGTGGAGGTGGCGGCACAATGACTTCCGGCATAGCGGTGACGTTGGCGTCCTTCTACATGACCGGGTTCTCGTCACCGGCTTCCCCAGTCTGCGCCGAGGACTCCGGTGGCGGCAGTGCAGAGTTCAAGGGGACGACAAACACCGCCGACTGGCGGCGTGCGGCTTCCTCTGCGCGCTTCTTCTCCGCATCGGTGGCCTCGGCTTTCGCCAGTTTCTTCAGAGCGGCGGCCTCCGCCTTGTCGGCTTCCGCCTTCTTCAGGCGGGCGGCTTCCCGCTCCTAACGCGCCTCCCGCGTGTTCCGCTCCGTCGCCTCCCGAAGGTCGGCAGCGGGATCAATCCGCCGGGTGGTGGAGGAGGTCTCCGCCGACTTAATGATGGAGCCGGCGGCCGACTTCTCAAGAGAGAGAAGGGCCTTAAAGTCGGGAAACAAAGTAAAGAAATTTCAGACAGAGTCAATAAAGAAATGTGAAGGTACGAAGGGAGGTGGTACTTACGCTGAAATAAGCTGCGGCGTCTTCACCACCTTGCGGAAGCGGTTGACCTTTGCGGCCGCCTCGTCCCGCTTGGTCGCCGCGGCTGAGCCCTTGGGCTTCTTCGGCCGGCTGCCAAACAGGCCCGTCCCGGCCCTGCGCTTCTTGCGCTGCCTTGAGCATCCAACGGGGCTGACGAGCCCGCACCCGGCTAGCCGGCTCCTGGCTGGTGGCGTGAGACAACCTCCTCGTCATCATCAAGCCACTCCTCAAGACTGGCCCCAAGTCTCGGGCCGCCTGACACACCGCCTCCCACCTCGGCGTCATCCTCCAGGGCCGCCGCCCCCAAGTCGGGGTCGTCCACATCGCTCTCCGCTCGGTCGGGAAGGAACTTGCGGTCCGGCCCCATGGTGCCGGATGCTGGCTAGAGGAGGGGGTTCTGACCAAAGCCGATTGGTCAGAACGAGCAAGACAGACTCGGCAGTAAAGATGTCAGGAGGATCGGAGAAAAAGAGAGAAGGGAAACGACTCACCAGAGCCGGAGGGGCAGCACGTGAATATGGCTCCTTGCCGAACTGCCACTCTTCGTTGAGGTCGCAGCTCGCAAAATAGTTCACCATGTAGGCTACCTCCTTGTCGGTGTCAAAACCGGTGGATCTCGAGCAGGGGACACAATGTTTTACCCAGGTTCGGGCCCTCTTGATGGAGGTAAAACCCTACGTCCTGCTTGATTTATTATTGATGATATGGGTATTACAAGAGTTGATCTACCACGAGATCGTAGAGGCTAAAACTCTAGAAGCTAGCCTATGGTATGATTGTTGTATATCTCTATCGACTAGCCTGGCCTCGGTTTATATAATGCCCCAGAGGCCTAGGATAACAAGAGTTCTAGCCGAATACGCCGGTGGGGGAGGAGTCCTTGTCTTGATCACCAAGTCTTGTGGAATCTTCCTTGTATGCAACAGCTGTCCGGACTGGCCCATGAGTACATGGCCATCGGGGTCCTCGGCCCAATCTAACAGATCGAGAGATGACGTGGTGAGTACCCCCTAGTCCAGGACACCGTCAGTAGCCCCCTGAACCGGTCTTCAAGTTTAGGGACGCTCCTCGATTCTTCCGAACTGTTCTTCATCTTCGGTCGTCGGTCTTGAAAACTGGTTCAACAAATATTCTCATCTTCGATCTTGAGGATCGCCGAAATGCATTCGACGAGTTTACACATCGGGTATCCGAGGGGCCCCTTTAAGTTTCCGGCCTTTATCAATGCCTTGTTATTTTTATGCCACACCTCGGGTTTGAAGTTGTTCCCGGGAGGCAATGTCCTCTTGCGTCCGAGCTCTAACGCCGGACAGCATTCGAGGTATCTTTTGCAGCCGAGCACCAATGCCGGACGGCTTCCGAGCTCCACCGCCGAAATGTATCCGAGCTCCAACGCCGGACTGTGTCCAAGCTCCAACGCCAGACTATATCCAAGATGTCACAGATCATCTTGGTCCAAAAAAAAGTTGAAGGAGTTTAGCCGAGCTTAATGCCGGAAATGCCCTCTATGGAGCCAGCCGCTAGCGCCCGAGCTTTATACCGGACTGCTTCCGAGGTGGTGCACCACCCTGACTGTGGGCCTCAATATTTTTTTATTGGTGCAATTTATTCTCTGCCGAGATATATAGCGAGTAGCCCTCAAGGTGTGTATCGGTTTAAGACCCGAGATGCACTTGAAGGATGACGTAAGACCGCTGATCCCAGTAGCCGCTGAGACTCAGGTTGATTTGCAAAATCGGCCTGAGGATCAAGTCCTAGCTCGGCAGAATACTTCGGGACACAAAAAGCGGCGTGCTCAGTCCTCGAGACTCGGGTTGGGTGCGGCCGACCAACCTGAGGATCATAATCTCCTCGGAAACTGTATTGCAAGTAGCCCCCGAGACACTGGTCGGGTGGCAACACCAGATCAGGGGATCGATGTACCCCTTTAATATTTGTAAGTAATATGCCCGAAGCCCAGTAGCCCCCGAGCCTTAATGCGGGCACGGGTGGCCGAATTAAGGATCGATATCCATAGTAAAATCACAAATTATGTGTAATGACTCTATGTATCCAAGTACTTTACGTCATTAATGCTCGGATCTGCATTGTACAAAACTTTGTTGATCAACCATTGGCTTCCACCTCCTCGGCCAGTAGCCGAGGAGTGTTTGTCCTACTTTATAAAGCCTTTATGAGGGCAAAGATTTACGACAAAAGGCAATTTGGCCATACGGTGTTATAAACAATGGTACGCAGAGAGATATGTTATATTACTGTTTAACATAAGAAATGTCTTCCAAAGAAAATAGTCCCGCTATCGGTTCCTTTCTTTGGGTTGTCATGCTAAGCATGGTCATGAAACCTCAGCTCTAATGTAAGAGCAAAATATTGAGGATTTAGTTTGGGAGGCCAGTTAATAGCCCCTGGCAGTGTTCGGCGACAGCACAGGTCAAGCCGTAAACACTTCGTCCATTGTTATGAATGGCCCGTCATTTAACACAGTCATCGGATCGCTGATTAGTTTACGCTTATTGTGACAGTCAGTTTTCGGCTTTCTCCACTGAGGTGCTTAACCATGTGAGTTGTAAGCACAATCGCAATGGTTCTCCCTTTGCACGCCTAGCCGAACAAAGCGGAACGTAGGAAGCAAGTGCAGGAGCCGGGCAACCCAACTATTGACCGAAGACACAATTCGAAACCGATGCATATATAGCAATATCCGAGGATGTTTTTGCCGAATCTCTAAAGGTGTCCGGCATTGCACTGCGAGACTTGTGCTGAAAACACACAAATAGTTTGAAAGTGCCATAAGCTTGGAAAACCAAAAAACGTTAGTAAAAACATGACGTCCGAACAAGATCAAGTGTTCGGTGCCAATCAAAAATTGGTCTTAGAGAAAAAAAAGTGCTTCTGTCGTGCTTTAACATGACACATCCTATCTCAAGACCTCAAGCGGGTCAGCCTACGGCTTCAACCTCCTATCCTGAGGGCGGAGTACTTCTCATTAGGTCAGTTTAGCAAACTAAGCTCTAGCGGCTTTGAGAGAGAAATTAGGCTCCCCGGCTAGTGACCACATGCTTGTGTCGAAAAAAGGAGTGATAAATAATAATAGTAATAAAAACTTTGCAACGACTAAGAAGAAGAACACTTATTATAAAACGGCTCATATAAATTTAAGAGCCCCCAAGTGACTTGGCTAAAAGAATTTTATGTATAATGATTGTATGTACCAAAGTACTAATATCATATCTTTGTTCACCCGAACTTTAAACGCGTCTTAACCGACCGTCGGCTTCTCCCTCTTCGGTCAAGGACCGAAAAGTGTTATGTACTCCACCTGTCGAGAATATCGACTGTGTTTCCGATAACCAGGCAACTAGGCCATAAGGCTGTAACAGACAAAGCGCGCTCAGGTAACTTATGCTATATTATAGACGAAGTGTAAGAAGCATCTTCGAAGAAAATAATACCCCCACCGATACCATTCTTCGGTGCTCATTATTACTATGAGACTTGTGCAATAGATTTTTTGTACTCATGAGTTCCGTTGTGTGCCAATCATAATTGAAAACAATAAGAGCCCTAGCTTTCGGCTTCACCCAGTCTAAGGTCAGAGCTCGGAGGACCCGGTCGTAACAATCGCAGAGGTGCTCCCTTTACTCCCTAGCCGAACAATCGGGAACGTAGGGGTAAGCACAGGAGCCAGGCAACCCAGCTTGCAAATCTCTTAAGTCAATATGGTGCATATAGTGGCGTAATACACGAACAAGGAACGAAGCCGTACAAGTATAGTCATATGCAAGAGGAAAAGCTCCATCAAGGGAGCCCCCAAGTAAACGGGGTATTTGAATTTGTGCGTCACAAACAAAGTTTGGACAAGGAAAAAATTTTACAAGAAACTTTTTTCCAAAAAAGTATAATGCTTGGTCGAACCGAACACAAGTTAAAAATTAAAAACTTTGAGCATGAAGGCAACTTAGCTGGTTAATGTGTTCGGTATTGATGACGCGGCCCGAGGTTGATGCAGGACAAGGTTCCATCCCCCAAGCTGGTCCCAAGGTGCCGGAGCAAAGAGCTCGGCACTCCGAAGTGGTGACATAGCCCGGTCAATGCGGGCCGGCAGAGTGATGCCGAAGTCCCTGGCATGGGGTAATGAAGTGTTGACGAAGCCCCCCGTCCAACCGAGGTGACGTGGTATGTCAGTATGCCGAGTTGACGGTACTACCCAACCCGGATCATTTTCCTATGCACAAAAAATAGTGCAAACTGGAGATAATAGTGATAATAATAATTAAAAAAATCGTTGCATAATAAATAATTTATGCAAAGTGAGTAATAAAAGGAATATGGCCTGGCGCTGAAGTCAATGTCGATGTAGGGCGTCGGCGTGATGCAGTGAACGCGTGACAAAGCCTGAATTTGCAGGGCGGTCCGAGCTCTGGATGCGGCGTTCGCCGAACTATGTACGGCAACTGACCGAGCCGCCACGCGACCGCTTTTAATGTGGCCGCTATTTGATAGACCTGTGTACAGATGATGGAACAAAGCAAAGTAATAATTCCTTAAGAAAAAATAAACCCAACAAGCAAAAATTGTTAGGATTAATAGCACCTGGTTTATTTGTTATAGCATTCCAAAGAAAAGCGACTCCCAAAATCGGGAATCGATCCACACACCCATTGCCTGATGGTTGATAAAGCGATGGCCTAGCGATGCTAGCAAAGGTTGGCTCACCAAGGAAAAGCCCATGGTCCAGCTAATGTGATGAAGCTGGTCGGCTGGTGACGCCGAAGTCTCCGAAGTAAGTTGATGAAGAGATGGTGAAGCCCTCGGTCTAGCCGAGGAGATGGAGCAGGTCGGTAAGAAGACGTTGCAGCTGCCGTGTCAGCCGAGGTGTTGAAGCAGTTTGGCGTGATGGACATCGGCTTAAAGAAGCAACAGTGCGGCCATGCCGACGCAGGTCGTAACTTGTGATGCGGACAATGCTGGTTTGGTAAAGTGACCATGCGGCGATGCCTGTGTTCCCGATTCGTGTAATCCGTGGGGCAGAGATGTTGGTGATGATTTATCCTTCGCGATGCCGAACTCTTGTTCGGCTTGCCGAGATGATGATCAAAGGAATTGAGCTTGCCTCAATAAAGCGGCGACGTGTCTAGCGCAGGTCGGCAGTCGTGGAGCAATATTGCCGGACTGGTCTGATACCAGCATAATGATGAAGATGACCTCAGGGGAGGCTTTAAAAATTTGCGGGCACGTATTTAAAAACAACGCACAATACCCTAGAAGATAATTCCTCTAAAAAGATTGTCCAATATCACGTTCATAAAGAAACATTAATTCGGGTCGGATCCGTATTCGCGCAGAAAATGGATCCGAAAATTGGTCCACTCATCGGAAGGTTCTCGGAGTTTGAACCATCGGATTGAGCTGAAATTTGGAGGGGTGGTAGATATGGAAAGTCCGCAGTAGATGAACGGTTGGATCTTCCAAAGGACGTCCGAGCTAGAAGCTGGACACCATGCCCTAAACTCGTCCAGATTCCCGTCCAGATTTGATAGGGCTCCGGTATATCGTAGATTGTCGGAAATTCCTCCATGGGAACTCGACGAAATTTTGCATGGCTGTTGTAGATGTAATTCCGCACTATTTCACCAAAGCAATCGTCAAACCAACACTCGAGGAGGCGGTGGCGGCGGATACGAGTTCGCTGTCCAGAAAAACAGCACGGTCGCCCGAGGGCAATGTTGACGTTGAGCCCCCGGGCTCCCTGGATGATTCCTCCATGATGTTGATAGAGATCGGAGTTGATGTTGATGAAGGCCCTTATCCGAACATGACGATCGGATGTAGGGCACAGTCCTCGGTCCAGTCAAGGTGACCAGTCGAGCCGGTGATGAAGATGCCGGCGTCGCAGTTGACCTGCGGGAGAGCCATTGATTCTTTTGCCGATCACACAGCGGAACTCTCAATGGAAGCACCAATGTCGGTGTCAAAACTGGCGGATCTCGGGTAGGGGGTCCCGAATTGTGCGTCTAGGATCGATGGTAACAGGAGGCAGGGGACGCAATGTTTTACCCAGGTTCGGGCCCTCTTGATGGAGGTAAAACCCTACGTCCTGCTTGATTTATTCTTGATGATATGGGTATTACAAGAGTTGATCTACCACGAGATCGTAGAGGTTAAACCCTAGAAGCTAGCCTATGGTATGATTGTTGTATATCTCTATCGACGAGCCTGGCATCGGTTTATATAATGCCCAAGAGGCCTAGGATAACAAGAGTCCTAGCCGAATACGCCGGTGGGGGAGGAGTCCTTGTTTTGATCACCAAGTCTTGTGGAATCTTCCTTGTATGCGGCAGCTGTCCGGACTGGCCCATGAGTATACGGCCATCGGGGTCCTTGGCCCAATCTAACAGATCGGGAGATGACGTGATGAGTACCCCCTAGTCCAGGACACCGTCACTCCTCGTGAGGCTTCTCCTTGGTGCACATTCAGCTCGGGTCTCGGTGCCCGCTCATCTGGTAGATCATGTGAGGCGACTTTGGAGGGGCAGCACTCAGTGCGCCATGAAGGCGGCCAGCAAGTCCGGCCCGGTCAGGCCCTTCGACTGCGCCAGTACTCGAAGCCGCGCAACGGCGCCGGCTCCTGCAGGCGTCAATGTCCGGGCCCGGTGCGACCAGTTGGGCTGCCTCCAAGCCGGCGGGCCGGCTACATAGGCTGGCAGGTTGATCTAGTCGCCCTCCGTGGAGACGTTCTTGACGTAGAAGTACGACCGTTGCCACATCTTCACCGACTTGATCAGCTTGATGGAGGGAAACGGGTTGTCGGCCCCCGACCTCCGCACGGCGATGAATGCGCCGCACTGAGCTGGCATGCTCGCGGCTTGAGTGCCGAGCTTGGAGAAGAAGAACTCCCCCAGAGCTCCATGGCGGGGAGAACGCCGATGAAGCCCTCGCACAGGGTGACAAAGGCGGACAGCAGCACCATCGTGTTGGGGGTGAGGTGGTGCGGCTGGAGTCCGTAGAACTCAAGGAAGGAGCGGAAGAAGTTGCTCGCTGGCAGGCCCAGGCCGCGCAGGCAGTGCGAGCGGAAGACGGCCTGCTCGCCCTCCTGCGGCACTGGCGAAATCTCCCCCCTCCACGCGAGGCGGACCCTCACGAGGTCCTCACCGGGCAGTCGACGCGTCTTGCGGAGGAAGTCAATGTGATCCTCGTGGACCTCCGAACCATCCCAGGTGCCGGAGTGCGCCGTCGGGGGCGTGACGGCGGAGGAAAAGCTAACCGTAGTCCGGCCAGGGCTCTCCTGATAAAGAGAGAGACTTCATTGTCTTCAGAATATCGCCGAAAGGCGAGTGCTGAAAGATGTCTGCGGCGGTAAACTCCATGATCGGCGCCTAATTGGATTCGATCGGCAGGGGCGCGGAGGGTTCGGAGTCCGTAGAGGAGTCCGGCTCCTTGGAGTCACGAGTCTCGCGGAGTGAGGGGCTAGTGTTCAGCTCAATCACCGTTGGGATCGCAGCCCCCAAGGTGGCGTCCAACCGCCCATCCTCGATCGGCGCAATTGGCTCCGAATTAAGGGTAGGAGCCGATGCGGGTGCGGCCTCCAGGGCATTGTTCGACGGCAGAGCTAGATCATGCTTGTCGGGACAGTGCGGCGCGCTCGGCAGTGGCTCGAATCCGTCGAAGATCAAGTCCCCGTGGATGTCAGCCGTGTAGTTTAAACTTCCGAATCTGACATGACGGCCAGGGGTGTAGCTTTCGATCTGCTCCAGATGGCCAAGTGAATTGGCCCGCAGTGCGAAGCCGCCGAAGACGAAGATCTGTCCGGGGAGGAAGGTCTCACCCTGGGCTGCATCGCTATTGATGATCGTAGGAGCCATCGAGCCTGACGACGACGACACATAGGAACTCTCAATGAAAGCACCAATGCCGGTGTCAAAACCGGCGGATCTCGGGTAGGGGGTCCCGAACTGTGCGTCTAGGCCGGATGGTAACAGGAGGCAAGGGACACGAAGTTTTACCCAGGTTCGGGCCCTCTCGATGGAGGTAAAACCCTACGTCCTGCTTGATTAATATTGATGATATGGGTAGTACAAGAGTAGATCTACCACAAGATCAGAGAGGCTAAACCCTAGAAGCTAGCCTATGGTATGATTGTTGATGTGTATGTTGTCCTACGGACTAAAACCCTCCGGTTTATATAGACACCGGAGAGGGTTAGGGTTACACAAAGTCGGTTACAATGGTAGGAGATCTGCATATCCGTATCGCCAAGCTTGCCTTCCACGCCAAGGAAAGTCCCTTCCGGACACAGGACGAAGTCTTCAATCTTGTATCTTCATAGTCCAGGAGTCCGGCAGAAGGTATAGTCCGGCTATCCGAACACCCCCTAATCCAGGACTCCCTCAGCACTCGTCACAGTATTACTTGACTCGATCAATCATAGGCATGCCGCGCACCATCTGCTTCATCGACATGGCTCGAAGGGCGTGGAAGTGGAGTTGGCCCATGCGTGCATGCCACCGCTATGTCGGGTCGTCCCCTAGTGCCAACAAGTAGGCCGGCGTGTCAATGGCGAGGACGCCGGTGTATAGACGATTGTCGGATCGCCTGATGCTTGCCAGGGTGCACCGAGCTGGGTCTCAGATGACCATGAGCCCATCTTGGATGCTGATGGTGTAGCCCGCCTCGTCCAGCTGGCCCACCGAGACACTGTTGGTACGGAGGCTTGGGATGAAGAAGATGACAGCGAGTGCGCGCTGGTCTCCGCCATGGCAGCGAAACATCACCGTACCGCGTGTCGTGGGAGCAAGTCTGACAATAAGAATAGGGGGTACGTAGGAGGACTATAAACAACCTTTAAGACTACTGAGTGAATGCCCGACCATTGCCATCCCGAGTGACTTTAGATCTTCTGTACTCCGAGTGATTCTTCGTATGGTCGAATGACTCTATCTTGGTCGAGTGGAATTCTGATATCCGAGTGGTTTATCTGGTCGAGTGGACTGCACTCCAAGGTGATTTCAGTTAGTATCTTTAGTTGTACTTTGAATGTCCTTGACTCTAGGGCAGTGTCCTTGGGTAGGGCATCTAGGTCAGGTCTATGACCCTACCTTAGGTACATGTCATCGTCATTAGCCCCCGAATGTATTGAGGTCTGAGTGAAAAAGGGTTGAAGTTGGTTCCGACTTGATTCCATGCTTTGGAGGTGTTTCGCTGGAGTCTGAAAATCATGCTGAAGCTTCAACCTTGTTTCAGTCGCCTTGATCAATTCAGAGGTCGTCAAGTGAACTATGTTGATAATCTTCGAGTGTTGTTATGGTGCGAAATCTTCGACGCGATCGGTTGCTTTACGGTTCCCGGATCTCATGTGATTCGAAATTTTGGAGAAGCACGTGGGACGGAGTGTGCCACGGTAATCAGAGCGGGTAGACAGGGGAGCCTTGATCTCCGTGCCGCCTTTTTCGCCACGTATCGGGTGAGCGACTGTTGCAGGATATGATAGGATTTCTCGGGCCCACGGGTCAGCCACTCGGCAGTAGACCCATAAAAGGTGTTGAAGCCGATGCAAAGCACAGTACGCCTCATTCTCTCTCTCCTTCCTCTGCTTCCCCACTGTGCCCTCCTCTGCTCTCGACGTCCCCGCTTAGCCCGTGCACGCTCCGCCGCAATGGTAAATGACAAGATGGCGGCCTTGGAGCACGCGAAGAAGGCGACGGCGACAATGAAAGGCAAGAAGACGGCTCGGGGGACATCAACGTGGTTCGGTCTGCCGCCTGGTTGGATCCATGGGGACTGGATCTGCTCCACCATCGAGCAAGAAGATCTGGAGAGGCTCATTGAGGATGCTATGATTGCTGACAAATCTTGGAGGTTGCCGGAGGGGGAATTTGAGCCCCAGCCGCACGAGGGTGAGCGTGTCCTCCTCACTACTCATGTCGACCGAGGTCTTTCTCTTCCACCGTATCCGTTCTTTAGGGGTTTCCTGAACTTTTTCGGTGCTCAGATTCATCATTTTCCCCCAAACACAATCACGTATCTTGCTGCTTTCATCTTGTTTTGTGAAAATTTCTTGGGCTGTCAACCACACCGGGGTTTGTTCAAACACATATTCACTTGCTGCTCTCAGCCGGTGAAGAAGGCACATTTGACTGATGGGAAGACACATGTGATCCAGATGTGCGGGGCTTTAGGAATTCAAACTAAGGGTGGGAGCACTTTTCCTTCCATGACCCTTCCCGAGTCAGTTCTGGGATGGTAGTCGACCTGGTTCTACTGCAAAGATGTCCCAACTCCTGGCCAGTCGACCTGTCTCCCCCCTTTCACTATGGAGCGACTTCACCAACCTTCTTCATTGACTATAACCCCAGAGGAGAAAGGTGAGGTGTCTCTTTTAGTCGACCAGGTTGTTAACTTAGTCTGGGAGGGTGTGACTGGCATGGATCTGTTGAAGGTGTTCCTCAATCGACGCATCCAGCCTCTCCAAGCCCAAGACCACCCGATGTGGATGTACTCAGGCCCTCGAGACACCGCTCGGGTCCACCCAAAAAAGGTCACCGAAGAGATGGTGTCTCAGTGGCTGTGGAGCATCCCAGGGGGTCCAAGAGAGTTCAGCCATTCGACACCAACCACGAGCCGGAAGAGGTCAGGCTCAAAATACCGAGTACTTTCTTCTTTTGATTTGCAATTGCTCTTGAATCTGATTGGCTCTTGTTGACTTGTGCCTTGCAGATTTATACCAAGATGTACTCGATGCAAAACGAGGAACAACTCCAGGAGGGAGAGGAGAGCATAGACGAAAGCACTCACTGGCAATCTGGAGATGGTAGTGAAGATGATAGTGACGACTCGGGCAACAGCGAGGAGGTCGACTCGCCGCCCCGCTCAGAACGTCGATCCAAACAATCCCAAGACCCTACAGGTGGGCGTGGCAAGGCATCTCCGCCAAGCACGTAAGTGCCAAAGCGCACTCGGACTTCAACTCCAGAACCATCGGAGAAGGCCGCTAAGCAGCCCAAGGTTGTCCCAACGAAGCCTCGGAAGGCCCTGCCCAAGATCAAGGTGGATGTCCCTGTTGCTTCTGCGTAAGTGTTTGTTTCTTCTCTTTGTCCTCTATATTATTGTCTACTCATTCGCTTGTTTGACCGAGTGAGTTTTGGAACTTTCAGTGCTGCTACTTCTGGGACGTCCATGGATATCAACAAGGAGCAAGATGACGAGGAAACTGCAGATGCGGCCACTTCTCGAGCAGGTACACCTCCACAACCATGCTCTTACTTTGCCAATTGTCCAGTCGGTCGACTAAATTCTTACGGTTGAGTGTTTTGTAGCGCCACCAAATGTTATTGAACTTCCAGACGACAATGACCATGAAGACGCGCCACAGAAGAACACATGGAGAAGGGGCAGGACTTTGAGCAAGAAGGTGTTTGCCAGTAAAGTGTCACACTCGACTTCAGCACCAGAACCAGTCATTCAGCAATCCGGTGATCCAATTCGAACTTCTGTTTCTTTTGCTGATCCTGTGTCGACTGATCGACCTTTGGTGTCGACCTCTCAAGCCCTTGCTCCGAATGTGCAACTCCAGGCTTCAGCTCCCCTGGCTGCCTCGTTTGTTCCACCAACTCCGCCTTTTGTTACTCATCATGTCCCGGAGGACCAGGTAGGCGATGCTAAGGAAGCCATACGCCAAGTAGGCCTAATGATGGATCGAATGAAGGTGGTGTACGAGGCCACCAAGGCTGCCTATGATGCTAGCTCTGCCCTTCAAACCAATGTCCAAGTAAGTGGGATTGTAAGTTGATCTCTGACAGGTCTTCAGCTTGATCTTTGTTCTGTTAGGATATGCTATTTGTAAACTGCTGCTTTATTATTCGTAAGATGTCCGTGGATGAGCGTTTTGAAAACCTTATGTGCATCTATCATGAATTTGCACCTTGTACCTGTTCACCCGCTAGGTGTCCTCTTTTGCCTCATAGCTTTTTCAGTTGAATCGACCAAGTTGTGTCGAGCGAACTCTTGAACCAGTGGGGGCATGCTGAGTGCACCCACTGGGTGTAGTCCCCGAGACCGCCATCGAATGTTTGATTCGGCGGGGGTCTTTCTAAAGTGTTATTTCACCACAGGAGCCTTAGAACTTGTTTGTTTGTAGTACATTCACTCGGTCTTAGACGGATCGTGTCGAGTGAACTCCGAGCCAATGGGGGTGCGCTAAGTGCACCCACTGGGTGTAGTCCCCAAGACCGCAGTCGACTGCGGGCAGTCGGCGGTGGTCTGAGAACAAATGTTGTTGTTGTTGTTTTACTCCTTCCACTCGGACTGGACGGGCCATGGCGACTGGGAAATCGAACCAGTGGGGGCACACCAAGTGCACCCAGTGGGTGTAGTGCCCGAGACTGCTGTTGAATGTTTGATTCGGCAGTAATCTTAGAACTCTTTTTGTCGTAATAACTTGAACTTGTATCTTATCGCTCGGAAGCAACCGATCTTTGTTTCTGCCGACTGACGTGGCTTGTTCGTTGACTGCAGAAATCTTGTGAGCTTGGGGCCCGGTTTGCTAAATTGGAGAGGAAACAAATTCAACTCAACCTCGATCTGGAGCTGGCCAAGGAGAATTTGAAGAAGGCCCAAGAAGAAGCAGCCATTATGGGAGGTAACTATTCTGTCGACTGTTAGTCTTGCCATCTTTTATCGGCCACGAAAGTCTGCAAGTCCTACTCCTGCCGAGTGAAAACTTGATAACTTGATTTTATTTGCCACGGAATGCCGAGTGATCCTGTAATCGTTAAAACTCTTTCGGGCTTGACGCTCGAGTACTTCTGCCGGTGGTTTTGAACCTTCATGGATTTATCCAAACTTGGTTTTTCTTTTGAATGCGGTTGTTTGCCTTTATCACCTTCAGATATCTTGACTCGAGAAAATCGGGTATCACAACTGAATCGTCGAGTGAGAGGGTCATTCTTCACTCGGAGTAGACGTTGTGCTTGTGGCGCAACTCCGAGTGCAACCAAACATTGTACTTGAGGCGCAACTCCGAGCATAGACAGACGTTGTACTTGTGGCGCAGATCTGAGTCCAGTCAGGCGTTGTACTTGTGGTGCAGCTCTGACTGCAGCCAGACGTTGTACTTGTGGTGCAGCTCCGACTGCAGCCAGGCGTTGTACTTGTGGTGCAGCTCCGATCGCAACCAGACGTTGTACTTGAGGCGCAGCTCAAGGTGTGTGGTCGAGCCTGTGAGTGAGAAGGTTGTTCTTCACCCAGAGTATATTTTGAAACTTAGGCGAGTATGGGATTGCGGCTAAGCCCCTGAGTGGGAGGGTTGCTCTCCACTCGTAGTAGTTTTGTAACTTAGGCAAGTACGGGATCGCGCCTAAGCCCCTGAGTGGGAGGGTTGCTCTCCACTCAGAGTAGTTTTGTAACTTAGACGAGTACGGGATCACGGCTAAGCCCCCGAGTGGGAGGGTTGCTCTCCACTCGGAGTAGTTTTGTAACTTAGGCGAGTATGGGATCGCGGCTAAGCCCCCGAGTGGGAGGGTTGCTCTCCACTCAGAGTAGTTTTTGTAACTTAGGCGAGTACGGGATC